>NW_027129208.1:212500-236407 GCF_037325665.1 Littorina saxatilis
GGATTTTTTTTCTCCCATGAACAAACATTTATCCCAGCGAAGCTGGAGGTATCCCACGAACGCTATACTGTAATCGACTTGAGAAATGTTCACACCGATAATACATGATAAAGAAGGATTCTTTGTGCCCGAAAATGGGCCACAGTTGGAGATGGAAGTTCACCAAAAATTGGGACCATACTAACAAAAATACGGTGGGTAAAATTGGCGCCCCCATTTTTTGAGCAAACGCCACCCAAGGCCGCTTTGGACGGGTAGAAATTCCGTAGTTTCCAAGTCTATGGATAAAGCTCGCGTAAGAAGAATACGTCACGGTCGAAAGTCTTTGACGTCAATTAATGCATCATGACGTCATGCCTCCCTGTAGTCTTTCTCTCTCGCGCGGTGTGTGTGTTTGTGTTCATTTTGTGCACATGTGTTAGTGTTACTGTGTGTGTGTGTGTGTGTGTGTGTGTGTGTGTGTTTAGGTGTGTGTGTGTGTATGTGTGTGTTTGTGTGTGTGCGCGCACGCGTGCATGAGTCTGTACTGGTGTGTGTGTGAGTGTGTGTGTGGTGTGTGTGTGTGTATTTGTGTGTGCGCACGCGTGCATGAGTCTGTACTCGTGTGTGTGTGTGTGGTGTGTGTGTGTGTGTGTATTTGTGTGTGTGTGTGTGTGTGTGCGCACGCGTGCATGAGTCTGTACTCGTGTGTGTGTGTGTGTGTGTGTGTGTGTATTTGTGTGTGTGTGCACGCGTGCATGAGTCTGTACTCGTGTGTGTGTGAGTGTGTGTGGTGTGTGTGTGTGTGTGTATTTGTGTGTGTGTGTGTGTGCGTGCATGAGTCTGTACTCGTGTGTGTGTGTGTGAGTATGTGTGTGGTGTGTGTGTGTGCATACGTGTATGTGTGTGCGTGTATGTGTGTTTGTTTGTAAAGGTGTGTATGTCTGTCTGTCCATATGTGCGTATGGGTGTGTGTTTTGTATGTATGAAGTTTTTGTGAGAGAGTGAGTGTGTGTATGTGTGCGTGTGTGACTTGGGGTGTGTGTGTGTGTGTGTGTGTGTGTGTGAGTGTGTGTGTCTGTGTTTGTGTGTGTGTGCGTGTGTGTGTGCGTGTGTGTGTGTGTGTGTGTGTGTGTGTTTGAGAGAGAGAGAGAGAGAGAGAGAGAGAGAGAGAGAGAGAGAGAGAGAGAGAGAGAGAGAGAGAGAGAGGTTTGTCTTTCGCTGGGGTATGCAGTGCCTTGGCGTTGCACATCTACTTAATTTATTTATTTATTTTTTTATTTTGTCCACTTCACCGCATCTCGACTAACCGGTACACATCTTTTTATTTTATTTTTATTTGTGAAATACTGCTATGTACCGACACAATTTTTATTACAAATCGTGTTGAACGCGTTTTGTAATAAAAATTGTGTAATGCAAACACGATTTGCAATAAATTTATTACAAAACACACTTTTATTACAAAACGTGTCGCTACACTGCTACAGTAACATCTCAGAAATTAAATTCTCTAGTATTGGGACCTAATGGTACGGGGACGCAATGACACGTAATTGTATTAGGACGTAATGGTACTGGGACGCAATGGTACTGGGACCCAATGGTATTGGGATGCAATGGTACTGGGACGCAATGGTACTGGGACGTAATGGAAGAAGTAAGTAATCCAAATTTGAACACTGAAGCTCGAATAAGCACAAATTCAGCAATCATCCTCATCGCTTGTAAAATCACACACGCAGTCTTTTTGGCGAATGCCTCTGACAACCGACTTGGGTCACCGACTGAAACCGGCCGGTAACTGCACAGTTTCAAATGCAATGATTTGCGCAATCTCTGTAATTCGTTTTCTTAAGCAGTATTGGACTGGGTGGCCGAGTGGTAACGCACTTGCGCTCGGAAGCGAGAGGTTGCGAGTTCGACCCTGGGTCAGGGCGTCAGCAATTTTCTCCCCCCTTTCCTAACCTAGGTGGTGGGTTCAAGTGCTAGTCTTTCGGGTGAGACAAAAAACCGAGGTCCCTTCATGTACACTACATTGGGGTGTGCACGTTAAAGATCCCACGATTGACAAAAGGGTCTTTTCTGGCAAAATTGTATAGGCATAGATAAAAATGTCCACCAAAATACCCGTGTGACTTGGAATATTAGGCCGTGAAAAGTAGGATATGCGCCGAAATGGCTGCGATCTGCTGGCCGATGTGAATGCATGATGTATTGTGTAAAAAAAGTTCCATCTCACACGGCATCAATAAATCCCTGCGCCTTGATAATGTGCGCGATATAAATTGCATAAAAAAAATTAAAAAATCCCTGCGCTTAGAACTGTACCCACGGAATACGCGCGATATAAGCCTTGTATTGATTGATTGGTTATATTGATGACTAAATACAAAAGCAGACGTTTTATGGCGCGTTTACCAAAAAGACAAAAGGGGACTTGTTTCGCACATGAATTTGATGACACGATTTGCGGTCGCTGAAGGTTTGACCAGCAGAAAACAGGCACTCGCAGAGTTTGTGTCAAAAAGTGGTGTTTTTTAATGAAAACGTCGGAGTAATGGAATAAAAAGCGTACACACCTCGTCCTAAATATCGTGCATATTTTCCCTCGGGTAGATTTTCAGGTATTACATCACCAAAGGCTCGGGAATATCTTAAAATGGACCCTTGGGGAAATATGCAAGCTATCTAGGACTCGGAGTGTGTAACCTATATTTATCCCATGACCTGCTTCTTTGTCTCTGTTAGCTGAGGAGGTGATTATTCTGAATATTCCATCACAACCATATGGATATCCCATCACAACCGAGTTTCGATCTCAACTGTCATTGGTCATTGTCTTTGATTTCTGAGTACAATTGATAAATTTATAGAGGTCATCTGCATATTCAGAGTTTACAGATGGACTACTTTTTTCAACATACGACTGAAATATGTTGTGGTGTCAAAGTCAATATCACGTAGAGGTACAGGCCTACATGTGTCAATATTGAGAAAATAAAGAATACTTCATACGATACGCACATTCTGCATGGCCCGATTTAAAGAGCGGAGTCGAGATATTTCGCTGGCTGAAGCGACTGCATGGTCAAAGGCATGTTCAACGAGTATCGCGACTGAGTGGGATCAAGGGACGATACTCCCTAATTTTTACACAGACAGCCATCTACACAGAACCGTGCGAGAGAGAGAGAGAGAGAGAGAGAGAGAGAGAGAGAGAGAGAGAGAGAGAGAGAGAGAGAGAGAGAGAGAGAAAGAGAGAGACAGAGAGAGAGAGAGAGAGAGAGAGAGAGAGAGAGAACAAGAACAAGAACAAGAACAAGAACAATTCTTTATTTTACGAGGGTAATAGAGTAAGCAGTGATCTGCTTTTTTACATCTGGCCCTCGCCCTAAAGAGGGACTAGTCTAAAATTGCTAAAGAATAAGCAAGTAAAGAAAACTACTGCTACATGATTATAATAAAATGAAAGTAAGAACATATCATCAATTTACATACAATACATTGCTTAAATGAAAAATGTAAGTTCATTTGACATGAGTTAAGAATTATAGAGTAGATTGCACTGACGCAACAAAGCTGTAAATGCCATGCCCATTGACATACACTGCATTCGAAAAAATCAGGGTATATAAAAATAATAATACATTGTTAAAAAGCACCGGTTGTTGGTTTTAACAACCATTCTAGCGACAACATATGTTTATTTAGACTTCATGAGATAAGACGTATAATTATCTGGTCTTAAAAACGTTTGTGCTGCTAGTTTGCCGCAGGATTGTCGGAAGAGTGTTCCAGAGACTGCTACCTGAATAGACTAAACTAGATTTGAATAGGTCAATCCTAGGTAGAGGCATGTTCAGTCTCATCAATTGGCGTGACGTTTTTAACGTGAATTTGGAAAATATGGTTTGAGGTACACAGCCATGAATAATTTTATGCATAAGGGTACCTTTATTATAACTTAGCCTTGCCTTCAGAGGAAGAATGCCTGAGTTCATGTAGTCTAACTCAGATAGGGTTGTTTTCTTTAATAAGACTACTTTAAGCGCTCGTTTATGTAATCTAATTAGTGGTTTGAATGAATTTTCACTTGCCAAGTCCCACAAGGTAGACGCGTAGTCAATAACAGACTGAATATGAGCATTAAAGAATAATTTCCTGGCTTCCAAATTCAGAAAGTGCTTGATTCTAGATAATAGATAAACCTTCTTGGACACTTGTTTAGACAGTTGTTCGATGTGGTGTGACCAAGACAGGTTGTTATCAATGGTCACTCCCAAAACTTTATGATGGTCGACTTTTTCAACAAGTTTATCATCAACCGTTAGATCGTGGAATATTGAGGTTATGTTCTGGCGTTTATTACTTGTTGTTATTATCATGCTTTTTGTTTTTTGGGGGTTAAGGGACATGTGATTTAGCTCAGTCCATTCAACGACTTAAATTGGTGTTACTAGAATGTATGGTTGTGTCATCTGCAAAAAGTTCACATAAATTCTCAATGTGAAGGGGAAGGTCATTTATGTATATAGAGAAGAGGAGAGGGCCTAAAACTGACCCTTGTGGTACGCCATATCGTACATCCTGCATACTTGATGCTGAGGCGTTTGCGTATACAGCCTGTTGCCTGTCACCAAGAAAAGAAGTTATAAGAGAGAGAGAGAGAGAGAGAGAGAGAGAGAGAGAGAGAGAGAGAGAGAGAGACAGAGAGAGAGACAGAGAGAGAGAGAGAGAGAGAGAGAGAGAGAGACGTAAGACGTAAGACGTAAGACATTTTATTGATTAAACACACAAGGTTCATTTCAACGGGGAGGGGGGGGGGGTCAGTAATACATGCCGTGTGTTTGTATTTATGGACAATCACCCGGTTTTATCTCTTTCTCTCTAACATATATACTCACACGAACGCACGCACGCTCTCACTCTCTCTCTCTCACTCTCTTTCTCTTAAACATAAAGACATATCCAGCGCATGAATTAACAATATGGATAGGTGCAACGACAAACAAGTTTACAGTGCTAACATACATTATCGGCTTTCAATCATGTTCTATCGTTCCACGGCACAGACTCTCTCTCTCTCTCTCTTTCTCTCTCTTTCTAACCTACAAACATTTCCAGCGCATAAATCAACAATTTGAATAGGTACAACATCAACACAGGTGTACTACACCAGCATACATTATTTGCAATCAAACCTGCTCTAACATTCAACGGCACAAACTATGTATAACACATCGCCGTCTCGTTCACCTGTTCCACATTGGGTAACTAGTCCAAAAAACTTTTTCTTTTTTGAAAAACACGATATAAGAATCTGGCCACATGCACCACTGAATCTCCTTTATCTACAGACATAACACGTCTAATACTGTTCGCATCTTCACTCTGGTTTTTTTCTCTTAGTATTTTGACATCAAGTCTATAATCACAATATCCTTTGCATACAAACAATACATGTTTCTCGTCTTCCACGTCCTCTCTGCATACAGGGCAAATCAAAAGGCCCGGTACAACGTCAGTTCGATAGCGACATTTGTGAGTGTTAATGGGTGAAATACCAAATCGAAATTGTATGTATGCATCTCGAAAACAGCGGAGCTGAATATGGTCTATATACACTTCAGCGCGAATTTCTTGTTTAAAGAGCGAATAAAATTCAAATCGCTCCGAGTTCATGATGCTGTCGTGCCAGTCTTGCTGGAAGCAATCAAACAATCGTTGTCTGAATACTGCTATAAATCGATTCAGATCGCCTACACCTTGTTGCAGCCAGACATCTCCAAAGCCGTACATGCATAACATTTCTTTCAAATAATGAGACCATGTTTTCTTGCCATAACCCTGTAAATGTTTCATCATGTCATATGCTTTCCTTGGGAGTCTTTCGCTTGGCAAATGTAACACTCTCAGCCAATACTTAATACAGCGAACCGATAGCGGCCTAAGTCACCATATACCATCTTGTTTGGTGTTTGTCGTCCCACACACAAAAACTTCTTGCATGCAAACAAATGGGCTTTCTCAAGAGCATCAAACCTTTGGAATCCCCACAGCTCAGATCCATACATTAAGATAGGAAGGACCTGTGCGTCATATATTTTAAAAAATACGCTTCTAGGTATGTTGCCTAGCCTCCACAAACATCTTAGGATTTGGCCAGTCCTTATCTTTGCCTTTGAGGCCAGATCGCTGACCATTAGCGTCAATGACAATTTTGTGGTGAAATTTAGCCCCAAGTACTTGTAACTGTTCACCACCTCTATGTCCTCGTTTCCGTACTTCCAGGCTTCATTTGCTGCCAAAAATCCTCCTTTTCTAAAAACGATTACCTTTGTCTTATCCAGGTTGACCGTCATGGAAAACTTATCCGTAAACAATCAATCCACATCAATCTGTTTCTGTAACCCGGCTGCGCTATAGGATATCAAGAGTACATCGTCGGCAAACAGTAATATCAGAATCTGCATCACGTCAGGTGTTAACTGTATTCCATGTTTACCGTTTTGAAACATTTCAAGTGCCAGTTCATTAATCAGGAATGAAAACAATGTTGGTGAAAGCACAGAACCTTGAGGGACTCCACATGGACAACGGAAAAACTCCGACGGGCCATCGTCGGTGCGAACACAAGACTTCACTCCTTTGTACATACTTTGCAGGATGTTCAACATCTTTCCGCCAACCCCGTGCTTGCGTAATACATTCCATAACATAGCCCTATTGACTGAGTCAAAAGCCTTGCGGAAGTCTACGAAACATATGTAGACCTTACCCGATCTTTTAAGAAGGTACCTGAGAGAGAGAGAGAGAGAGAGAGAGAGAGAGAGAGAGAGAGAGAGAGAGAGAGAGAGAGAGAGCGAGAGAGAGAGAGAGAGAGAGAGAGAGAGAGAGAGAGAGAGAGAGAGAGAGAGAGAGAGAGAGAGCGCAATCAAAACACACCCCAGTCACCTGGTAGTTCGAAAACTCAATCTGAAACTGACATCGATTGTCGAAGGCATGCCTGCGGTGTATAAGCGGATGGACAAGTTGTCGTAGCTGGGAACCCGTTGAGATCCATTCCAACGCAAAACAAATTATCAGAACTCACCATGAAGTCAAATCAAACGTTAGGTTTTCTCATTTGGTTATTTGCTTTGGCTTTAAGTGTATTGTTTCGATTGATAGCTGAATCTGCTTGCAACCGTGCTGTTCAAGACTGTTCGAACTGTCGTCTGCTAGACGGGCTTGTGTGAATCCGAGTCGAGTCACTGAACTGCGGGGTTCAGTGACAAATGAGGGAGTGGCACCAAAACGAAAAGAAGAAGACGAAAAGAAGTTGGAGATACAGTTAAGATATATGGGGAAGAGAAGAGGATGTGAGGTGTTAGCTATAGCCAACCTTAGGTGTTCAAACTCAAGACCGGGACAAAGTAGAAAGCGATGTACCGCGACCGACTCTCAGTGCCGACATACAATTTCCAAGCTTTATTGCTTAACGTCTACAACAGGCGAATTATTGAAGCTTTGGCTCACCTAAACCCGACGACTGAATATGTAAGTGATCCACGTGTGAAAACCACAACAGAACAGCGCGATGACAGCCAACATTTCTATCCCCGACTGACAAACAGTAACACTGCATGCGAACTGACTTGGGTCAACGATCAAACCAGCACGGCCCGAACTGAATTTGTTGCGCTGTCATTATCGTGCGCAATTCTGGTAAAAATATAAACCCGGTATGCCGAATTGAGTATAACGAAAGCCGATGTCAAATATACATATAGGTTACACACTCCGAGTTCTGAATATCGTGCATATTTTCCCTAGGGTCGATTTTCAGGTATTACCGAGCCTCTGGCGAAGTAATACCTGTAAATAGACCCGAGGGAAAATATGCACGATATTCAGGACGAGGTGTGTACGCTTTTTATTCCATTACTCCGACGTTTTCATTAAAAAACACAAATTTTTGACACAAACTCTGCAAGTGCCTGTTTTCTGCTCATCAAACCTTCCGCGACCGCAAATCGTGTCATCAAATGCATGTGCGAAACGAGTCCCCTTTTGTCTTTTGGGTAAATGCGCCATAAAACGTCTGCTTTTGTATTCAGTCATCTATACTGCTTAAGAAAACGAATAACAGTTATTTCTAGAGTAGAAATGAAATTGGAAATATTATGTTGCATTGTTGGCTTCTGGCTTTCGTCATGTTTCCGAGATTGCGCCGTCGAATGCATTTGATACTGTGCAGTTACCGGCCGGTTTCAGTCGGTGACCCGAGCTGGCATTCGTCAAAACTGCGAAAGACCGCGTGTGTGATTTTACAAGCGATGAAGATGATTGCTGAATTTGTGTTTATTCGAGCCTTTGTGCTTCAGTGTTCAAATGTGGATTACTTACTTCTTCAATCGTCATTAAGGTGAGCCTAACTTTGATGTATGTCGTTGTCTTAGGCCATTAGGTATCTGTCTGGGGAAAAAACGGCGCACCACTGTCGAGTTCACCCACTTTTTGGTTTGAACATCCAACAGGGTTGACATACATATTATATTTTCCTACAGAAGCCACCTCATCAAAATTAATGCAGTGTGCCTGCTGGGGAGTCAACACACTAACTTGACCTATTGCAGAACCCTGTAGTGCACTGATCTGCATTAGTTTTGTTCTGCTGGTCTATTCAATACACGCATGCAGGTCAAAACTTGACACTGGCAGTAACTTTGAGTAAGATGCCAAGATTAAGCCTGGATCTAACGTTGTTTACTTTAAAATTGAAAAATAACACACGCATAATTTCTTAGGTGCTCTTGTTGCACATAATATCACATTATCAGCATAAATACACACACTCGTGTTGACATTGCAGATGACCATACACAGTGACACTGACAGTTGACACACTGACACACACACACACACACACACACACACACACACACACACACATACATACACACACACACACACACACACACACACACACACACACACACACACAAAACAGAGTGAGTTTTCAAATGCTAAAACAGAAAATCAGTTTTGAATTTAAACAAAGATTTATGTATTCCATCATACATGTCAAGCTTACAATGCAATTCTGCATTCAGAGCTATGTTTTAAGTAACCGTCTTAGAATATATTGTGCACCTGCACAATCAAGTTAAAAATAACACAAATGTCCATAATTTATGTAGCATGTATTAAAACTATTATAGTATTTACAAACAGTATAGCAATGGTTGCAAACTGAATATGAAACTTGGTCAAAGAATTTGGAAAAATAGGTTATATTTCATTGAAATCATAAAGACAAACAACACTGGATCTGTGTTGCAGTTAGCTGTCATTTGAAGCAGTATTTTCTTAAAGCTTAGAATAGAACAAATAATCCCTCATTTATGAAGGTGACAGTCAGACTTGGCACTGACTTTATGACTTGTTCATTATGATATTGACCCATAAATGGTTGTGATGAGTAGATAAATGCCAAAATAAACAAGCATCAGTTACTAGAGTTAGTAGTGGAAAAATTAGAAATAACAGACTTAATGTTTACAAATGTAAGCATGAACGTTGTGTAAACAGTAACTACAGCGAGGGCCCCAAAGGGGGGGTATCATCACGATCACGGGAAGGGACATTTTAGCTTTCACGATCACAGTTACCTTGATTTTTGTTTTCACGATCACAAACACCTTGACGAATAGAGGATCATAGAGTGGTACAGCTGTGAAAAATGTACGTTGAAAATAAAATGCTTTGCAATAATGCCCATCACGATCACGAAAACAAATGACGATGACGATCACGAAACTTGATTTTTGTGTCATCACGATCACAGAAATGGAAATTTCGGCAATCACGGTCACAGAAAGGTCAAAAAACGGCAATCACGATCACGATTTTAAACCCTTTGGGGCCCTCTACAGCCAAGGGCTCTTCATCGGCTTCAACAGTTGTAATATGAGGGTTTGATAACATTAAACCAAGTTGTTTTGCTGGCTGACATTGACACTGTGTGTTGTTTCTGCATTTTTGTGAATGTTGAGGTTGACTGTGATGCTGCAGTTGCTAACTGGGCCAGCAAAGATAGACTTCATGTAGGTTTCTGTGTCAGTGCCAGGCATGGTTGGAAGTGCAAGTCTGTCTGTACTGCTTGTGTTGTCTTGGCTGTGAGTGACAGTTGCTGGTTTGCTGCATGCAGCCCCACTGATCATGTGTGAAATTTCCCTGTGTTGGTTCTGTGTATTAATGGACGAGTATGTATTTAGGCTTTGCATGTTTCTGTGTCCTGAAATGTGCATGATGTGAGTAGGTGGAACATCACTTGCAACAAGGTTTTGAATCATTGTTTTGCGTGCTGAGTGGTTGGTTATTCTCTTGGCTTTGTCCAAGCCACATTTTCCAGCCATGTTTTTTAAAATTCCTCGGATTTTTTTTTTTCCGATCGGTTGCCTCTTAAACCATGTGTCAGTGGTTTCAGGGTTTTGTACGGTGGTAGTTGAAATATAAAACGGGTCATCATCTTTGCAGAAGTTGAATGGCCTCCTGCTGGCTTTGTAGAGTTCTATAGGGCACTGTTTCTTGTCCGCAGGGGTAGCCCATGCTTAGTCTGGACTCCTTGACGTCAGCCCCGGTTTTTGTTTTGGTCATCCTCTCGTTGAAGCTGGAAACAGAGAGTGCTTACTGGTATTCATGGTGGTTAGAGTAAGTGGGTACTACTGATCTTTTGGTTAATGTTTTGTTTTTTTAATATCAATCTTTTTGCTTGTGTGTGATTTGTGTGTGTGTGTGTGTGTGTGACTAATTTGAAATTAAAATGGTAACTTAGAATGTTTTTATTTTCCTTTTTTAATGCTCGCCAAGGCTCGTAGGTGGTTTGGTTAAATTTCTCTTTTCAGATTCAGAGCCTCGTGACCTGATTTGGTGTTGGCTATAAGAAAAAAGGAATAATGTTATACTTTAAGAACTTGTACATTTATTTGACCTAAACTTTCTCAGCAATATTCAACATTTCCATACAAGTACCTTAAAAACTCATTGCCAAGGGCATCAATTTGAAGCACAACGTCTCCCCATCGCATGTTGTGGTGGGGTGTTGTTCCGCGAAGGCCGAAGTGGATTGTGTTGGCCCACCAAAGCCCGTTTATAATCACTTCTGGGTAATGAGTTCCCATGGGTCCATTTTGGTACAGCTTGTCGATTTCGTCCGGGGACAGACTGCATGACTCGTTTGGGGCGTTTCCTTTCCCCTTGGCCTTAAGGTCCTTTTGCTTAGCTGTGAGGGTGTGTTGCAGTTGAGAAAATGCTGCGTGCGTATATAATATTATGTCGTGAGGATAGTTTTTCTGTCGAAGATATCTGGAAAAAAAACTTTGCAAAAAGCTGCGTATGGTTGAGGGCTCATACTCGGTCTCATCGTGTCGGCGCACAGAAAATCAATGAAGAATTTGCTCAGGATTCTGCTGAGTCCTGTTGGCTCGATTTCCTCGATTTGAAGGGGGGTATCAGGAACGTTTGCTTGCAAAAACTGATGAAGGATGGACATGTCGCTTCTGGTTTTGTTTTGCTGTGTTTTTGTTTTCATGAGTGCCGATAAAGGTATCTATATCTTCGTCCTTCACTTCTTGAAATTTTCTTTTCTTTTTTGTTGCCGGTGGTGGATCAAAATAGTCATCTCTCATCAGTTCAGAGACAACCTCTGGTGGCAAGAAACTTTCAGACAGGGGCCCGGGGGTGTTGTGGGAGTGCAAAGCTCCGTGCACTCTGACGAGTTCATCTTTCTGTCGTATCACTTCTATTCCACTCACTGTTTGTATGCGGCAACGCATGTATCCTAGTGGTCTCTGGATGTCCAAGATCCGACCTTCTTCGCCACCTTTTATTTTAACGGTATCACCAACTTTGAAAATAGCAATTTCCATGCTGGTCAACTCTATCCGAAGATACTATTATTGCAAACGACAGACGACAGATCTGTAGCAGACGACAGATGAGACAGCCTTGTTCTATTGAACCAGATTTAGCAATCAATGCTCCAAAAGCGATAACAAATGAACAAAACTATAAGCATAGTATTTTAGTGTACGTTTTATTTCGTCGCTCAAGATTTTGAATCAGGATGTTGTTAGGATTGATCTAAGCGGTTGCCCATGAAGCGTTCCTCCTTACGATAACTTTACTAGAGTTGTGCGCCTTGAATCAGTCTCTCTCTCTCTCTCTCATGCTCTCTCTCTCTCTCAGTCTCACCGCATCGGACAACTCATAATTTTCACTCAGCTCTATTCACCCCAGCAGATTATGTACATCCTTTGTTGTTTTCTTTATTTCTTTAATTATAATGTTTGTAGATCGTTAGCCAAACCTCGGTCCACCTTTATACCGCAGAATATCTCAATCGTTTTGCTGAAAAAAAGTAGTCCCGAGTTAACGATAAATATGCAGATGACCTCTATAAAATATTCAGTTGTACTCTGAGACCAAAGACAAACACCAATGACAGGTGAGATCGAGACTCGGTTGCGATGGATAATTCATATGGTTGTGATGGATAATCCAGAATAATCCCCTCCTCAGCTAACAGAGACAAAGAGGCAGGTCATGGGATAAACAGGGATATTTTAAAATGACTTTCAAAATGTAAAAGCAGATAGCAGACCTTTTTATAAGCAATATGAATGACTGAATGTCCACATACAAGTCGATTGACGCCGTCCATTATGCTTACAAATGGAAACTAGCTTTGCGCATGAATTCATTGACATGCATTTCGACTGCGGAGGCTTTTGGCAAGCTGAAAACAGGCACGGGCAGGTTTTAGTGGAAAAAGTAAGTGTGTTTAATGAAAACGTCGGAGTAATGGGATAAATAGCTTACACACCTCGTCCTGAATATCTTGCATATGTTCCCGAGTTTCTGATATGTACCGTTTTTACATTTAGTCAAGTTTTGACTAAATGTTTTAACGTAGAGGGGGGAATCTAGACGAGGGTCGTGGTGTATGTGTGTGTGTGTGTGTGTGTGTGTGTGCGTGTGTGTCTGTCTGTCTGTCTGTCTGTGCGTGTGTGTGTGTAGAGCGATTCAGACTAAACTACTGGACCGATCTTTATGAAATTTGACATGAGAGTTCCTGGGTATGATATCCCCAGACTTTTGTTTTCATTTTTTCGATAAATATCTTTTATGACGTCATATCCGGCTTTTCGTGAAAGTTGAGGCGGCACTGTCACGCTCTCATTTTTCAACCAAATTGGTTGAAATTTTGGTCAAGTAATCTTCGACAAAGCCCAGACTACGGTATTGCATTTCAGCTTGGTGGCTTAAAAATTAATTAATGACTTTGGTCATTAAAAATCTGAAAATTGTAAAAAAAATATTGTTTTTATAAAACGATCTAAATTTGCGTTCATCTTATTTTCCATCATTTTCTGATTCCAAAAACATATAGATATGTTATATTTGAATTAAAAACAAGCTCTGAAAATTAAAAATATAAAAATTGTTATCAACATTAAATTTTCGAAATCAATTTAAAAACACTTTCATCTTATTCCTTGTCGGTTCCTGATTCCAAAAATATATAGATATGATATGTTTGGATTAAAAACACGCTCAGAAAGTTAAAACGAAGAGAGGTACAGAAAAGCGTGCTATCCTTCTCAGCGCAACTACTACCCCGCTCTTCTTGTCAATTTCACTGCCTTTGCCATGAGCGGTGGACTGACGATGCTACGAGTATACGGTCTTGCTGCGTTGCATTGCGTTCAGTTTCATTCTGTGAGTTCGACAGCTACTTGACTAAATGTTGTATTTTCGCCTTACGCGACTTGTTACATTTAGTCAAGTTTTGACTAAATGTTTTAACATAGAGGGGGAATCGAGACGAGGGTCGTGGTGTATGTGTGTGTGTGTGTGTGTGTGTGTGTGTGTGTGTCTTTGCGTGTGTGTGTGTGTGTGTCTGTGTGTGTGTGTGTGTCTGTGTGTGTGTGTAGAGCAATTCAGACTAAACTACTGGACTGATCTTTATGAAATTTGACATGAGAGTTCCTGGGAATGATATCCCCGAACGTTTTTTTTTCATTTGTTTGATAAATACCTTTGATGACGTCATATCCGGCTTTTTGTAAAAGTTGAGGCGGCAGGTCATTAAAAATCGGAAACTTGTAATTAAAATTATTTTTTTATTAAACGATCCAAAAACAATTTCATCTTATTCTTCGTCATTTTCTGATTCCAAAAACATATACATATGTTATATTTGGATTATAAACAAGCTCTGAAAATTAAAAATATGAAAATTATGAATAAAATAAAATGTCCGAAATCGATTTAAAAACAATTTCATCTTATTCCTTGTCGGTCCCTGATTCCAAAAACATAAAGATATATGTTTGGATTAAAAACAAACTCAGTAAGCTAAAAAGAATAGAGATACAGAAAAGCGTGTTATCCTGCTCAGCGCGACCACTACCGCACTATTCTGGCTTGTCGATTTCACTGCCTTTGCCACGAGCGGTGGACTGACGAAACTACGAGTATGCGGTCTTGGTGAAAAAAGCAGTGCGTTCAGTTTCATTCTGTGAGTTAAACAGCTTGACTAAATGTTGTTATTTCGCCTTACGCGACTTGTTACATTTAGTCAAGTTTTGACTAAATGTTATAATACAGAGGGGGAATCGAGACGAGGGTCATGGTGTATGTGTGAGTCTGTGTGTGTGTGTGTGTGTGTGACGTGTGTGTGTGTGACGTGTGTGTGTGTGTGTGTGTGTGTGTGTGTGTGTGTGTGTGTGTGTGTGTGTGTGTGTGTGTGTGTGTGTGTGTAGAGCGATTCAGAGCAAACTACTGGACCGATCTTTATGAAATTTTACATGAGAGTTCCCGAGTATGATATTTTCAGATTTTTTTCTTCATTTTTTTGATAAATGTCTAATATGACGTCATATCCGGCTTTTTGTAAAAGTTGAGGCGGCACTTTCACACCCTCATTTTCAATAAAATGTATTGAACTTTTGGCCAAGCAATCTTCGACGAAGGCCGGACTTTGGTATTGCATTTCAGCTTGGAGGCTTAAAAAATAATTAATGATTTTGGTCATTAAAAATCGGAAAATTCTATTTATAATTATTTGTTTATAAAATGATCCAAAATTACGTTTATCTTATTCTTTATCATTTTCTGATTCCAAAAACATAAATATGTTATAGTCGGATTAAAAACAAGCTCTGAAAAATAAAAATATAAAAATTAAGATTAAAATAAAATTTCCGAAATCGATTTAAAAATTATTTTATCGTATTCCTTGTCGGTTCCGGATTCCAAAAACACGCTCAGAAAGTTAAAACGAAGAGAGGTCAATCAATCAATCAATCAATATGAGGCTTATATCGCGCGTATTCCGTGGGTACAGTTCTAAGCGCAGGGATTTATTTTTTATTTTTAAAAAAAAAATTGTATGCAATTTATATCGCGCACATATTCAAGGCGCAGGGATTTATTTATGCCGTGTGAGATGGAATTTTTTTACACAATACATCACGCATTCACATCGGCCAGCAGATCGCAGCCATTTCGGCGCATATCCTACTTTTCACGGCCTATTATTCCAAGTCACACGGGTATTTTGGTGGACATTTTTATCTATGCCTATACAATTTTGCCAGGAAACTCCTTGTGTCAATCGTGGGATATTTAACGTGCACACCCCAATGTAGTGTACACGAAGGGACCTCGGTTTTTCGTCTCATCCGAAAGACTAGCACTTGAACCCACCACCTAGGTTAGGAAAGGGGGGAGAAAATTGCTAACGCCCTGACCCAAGGTTGAACTCGCAACCTCTCGCTTCCGAGCGCAAGTGCGTTACGACTCGGCCACTCGGTACAGAAAAGCGTGCTATGCAGCACAGCGCAACCACTACCGCGCCAAACAGGCTCGTTAATTTCACTGCGTTTTGCACGAGCGGCGGACTACGGTCATTGTGAAAAAATGCAGTGCGTTCAGTTTCATTCTGTGAGTTCCACAGCTTGACTAAATGTAGTAATTTTGCCTTACGCGACTTGTTTACATTTAGTCAAGTTTTGACTAAATGTTTTAACATAGAGGGGGAATCGAGACGAGGGTCGTGGTGTATGTGTGTGTGTGTGTGCGTGTGTGTGTGTGTGTGTGTGTGTGTGTGTGTTTGTGTGTGTGTGTAGAGCGTTTCAGAGTAAACTACTGGACCGATCTTTATGACATTTTACATGAGAGTTTCTGGGAATTATATCCCCAGAGTTTTTTTCTTTTTTTCGATAAATACCTTTGAAGACGTCATATCCGGCTTTTGTAAAAGTTAAGGCGGCACTGTCACACCCTCATTTTTCAATCAAATTGATTGAAATTTTGGCCAAGCAATCTTCGACAAAGGCCGGACTTTGGTATTGCATTTCAGCTTGGAGGCTTATAAATTAATTGATGACTTTGGTCATTAAAAATCTTAGAATTGTAATTAAAAAAATTTTTTTTACAAAACGATCCAAAACATCTTATTTTTCATCATTTCTTGATTCCAAAAACATAAAAAATATGTTATATTCGGATTAAAAACAAGCTCTGAAAATTACAAATATAACAATTATGATTAAAATAAAATGTCCATAATCGTTTTAAAAACTATTTCACCTTATTCCTTGTCGGTTCCTGATTCCAAAAACATATATATATAATATGTTTGGATTAAAAACACGTTCAGAAAGTTAAAACGAAGAGAGGTACAGAAAAGCGTGCTATCCCGCTCAGCGCGACCATTACCGCACTATTCTGGCTTGTCGATTTCAATGCCTTTGCCACGAGCGGTGGACTGACGAAACTACGAGTATGCGGTCTTGGTGAAAAAATGCAGTGCGTTCAGTTTTATTCTGTGGGTTCGACAGCTTGACTAAATGTAGTAATTTCGCCTTACGCGACTTGTTTTGTCTTATTACCCTCTAAAACGGCTTCAAAACTGCCTTGTGTGCCTTCTGAGAGGATTGACACATTCACCACTTAGCATGCCATAGATATGTGAACAAATCTGACTGTTTTGGATACCGATTTAATTGTTCTGTCTAATGATATGCAGAACATGTTTCGTTTCAGTTGTTCTGGTTTGTTTTGTCGATTTTAACTCGAAAATCTTGATTTTGCGAATTTGATTTTGGGGGAATGTCTGTGTTGTAGGTTCCACTGTATATACACTTCTTCATGTAATCTCAATCTGTTATCAGAATAAGATAGGGGAATACATTGCCTTTTAAGTCATATAATTGGTTTTACAATAAACAGCGTCATCACAAAGATCTGCCCTCAAACGAATCTGCCTAGTTATTTTATGACGGTTAGTATTAAATAGCATCCACATAATTAAGCTACCAGCTGGGTTTAAGCTCAGTACATGTCTCCATGTACATTGCAGGCTAGAGACAGTGGGTGTGGCACCTCCATATCAAGCTCCACACCACGTCTTTCTTCAGACGACCCGGACGAAATAGAGGTAAGAACACTCAACCACAACTCACTTTGAGAGTTGCAGATAACAAATATTGCAGTTTCAATGCTCAATAATTATATTATATTTAAATCGTGGTGAATGACCAGCTTGTTTATGACGTCAGATTGCATCAGGCATCTGACTATCTACACCAGGAATGTGAATAGAGGTTACTTATATTTCTAAACCTATTGCTTACTTTCTCAAGTCACACAATAGTTGCACTGATGGTGCTCTGGTTGAAGTGCCTTTTCCCAACATAGTCTACATAGAAACGTTGTGGTACGTGATGACCCTGTAGGGTGTCGAACCAGCGTGCCAAAGCTGCAGTAACAATGGCGAGTTAAATAATGTTGATGTGAGAAGAAGCGAGCTGAGGATGGTCAGCAAATGCATACCAAATTGTAACACAAAAGCTTCTGTTTCATGAATGCTATACTGTTCAAAAAAAGAAACGCATAGTTGCTACTTGCCAAATTTGTTTTATTACCGGCCCCCGTAGCGCAGTGGTTAGCGCATCGGGCTGTGGGCCGGGAGGTCGTGGGTTCGAATCCCATCAGGTCATGTGGGTTTTTCGGGCTACGGTCGGCTCCTACCCAGAGTGGAAGTGCTATGGTTCCTATGGGAAGGCTGGGACCACACAGCCGGCCGAGTGTCATTCACTTATCGAATGCGACTTTGAGGGTGCTCAGGTGCGGCAGTTCTCGGGCCTGGTTGACACCATGTTATATTATGACAGTTAGCGTAGAGTGCTGCCCTGTCACGTAGTCTCAAACCAAATTGGAAATCCATAGCATCATCATTATGATCATCCTCATCTCATTAATCATCCAAAATTATAAATTGTCCTTGCTCTTGTGGCCCTTCATGCCCGGAGCTCTCATGGTGACCTTGGTCTCAGTGTTCCTGTTCCATCCTTCCCTGAATAGTACTTCTGCTGTCAGTCTTCAACGTGTGACGTTCTGGGGGGTCGACGGAGGGACGTGGTGGCGGTCTGCTCTCTGGAGGGGACGCTCACTCAGTCTGGCTCCGCGACTTAGCAGTCAATGTCGTTAGTAGGGGGCATAGTAGGTAGTGGGCTGCGTCCGTTAGCTCGGGACAGACCCACTACTGAACACCGTCGAAGTGACTCAGCAGAAGTGCAGTGTCATCTTCCGAGGGTAGCCTACCGCAACGACCCGACATCCCTCCCTGGAGCGTCTGTAAAATCGACAAGTCTGGCAGCGGAACGAAATTCAGATGTGGATGGAGCAGCGAGTGCAGGGACGGGGCGGTGTGAGAGCACACCGGGACAAGGAACAGGTGTAATAAGGGGGAAAAAAAATTAAAAAAAAAAGTTTTATTTTTCGAAAAAATTAACAGAAAATCCAATATTTAGATTATTTGTTTGAAATTTGGTATGGACACAGTGGAATGCACACACAGTTCATGTGCATCTTCAAATCAATCAGTCAATCAATACGATTGGGTGCCGAGGCTGTCAAGTCAGTAGGGGGTGTGACTGCCTTGAGCAGCAACAACTGCCCGGCACCTTCTGGGCATGGACTGGATCAGATGCCGGATATCTTGCTGTGGGATGGTGTCCCACTCCTCCTGAAGTGCCTGCAATAGATCGCGGTGATTTGCCGGCGCTTCTTCTCGCCTGCGCACACGTCTGTCCAATTCATCCCAGAGGTGTTCTATCGGGTTCATGTCTGGCGACATGGATGGCCAGGGAAGCACCTGGACATGGTGGTCGGTGAGGAACTGGGTGGTGAGTCGTGCTGTGTGCGGGCGAGCGTTGTCCTGCTGGAATATGGCATCCTGGTCAGCCAGAAGAGGAAGGGCGTGTGGGCGCAGAATTTCCTCCACGTATCGCTGGGCAGTTTTGCGCCCTTGGACGTGCACCAGGGTGCTCCTTCCAGCGGTATTGATCGCCCCCCACACCATGACGCCTCCACCACCATGAACGGGTGCCTCATCCACACAGTTGGGCGCGTAACGTTCGTTTACTCTCCGGTAGACCCTCCTCCGACCATCATGTCGCTGGAGCAGGAAGTAGGACTCGTCGCTGAACCACACGTGTCTCCAGTGATTCCGGACGGTCCAGCGAAGGTGCTGGTTGCCCCACTGCACTCGGTTCTGGCGATGGCGGCGGGTGAGGACAGCTCCTCTGTGAGGTCTGCGAGCTCTCAAACCAGCTTCATGCAGGCGGTTCCGCACGGTCTGGTCCGATAATCGGTGTGGCCCGGGGAGAGCCTGGACAGAAGATGAGGCCGACAGGAAACGATTCCGGAGGTGGCGGAGCCGTATGAAGCGGTCGTGAGCAGCAGTTGTCGCCCTTGGTCTTCCCGCTCGTTTCAAGTCAGCAAAGGAGCCAGTGGCTTGAAACCTGACCCACAGTCTACTGATGGTGCTCTGGGACACGTGGAAGTGCCTGGCGATTGCACTTTGACTTTGGCCTGCTTGTAAACGACCCAATGCAATTTGGCGGTCTTCTCTGCTCAATCGGGCCATCTTTCGTCGCTGAATTGTCGTCTGATTTCTTTGTGGCGAACAATCCGCTTTTATGGGTTTTGGAAGACATGGTGAGAGCTCAATATTACCCGAGTTTCACGAGATTACACCGAAGCATGACGAGTGGTCATGCCAAATGAGCAATTTTGACATTGTAGCCACTGATAACGCATGCGTCACGTGCAGAGCTCACTTGTGGCAATGGACGAAAGGTCGACGACCAGATAAACATTTTCTGCAGTTTGGTGGATATCCTTGTAGCCATATAACTAAATTAACCAAATATTACAATCTATGCGTTTCTTTTTTTGAACAGTATATGTTCAAATGACTTGAAGACAAAACGGTGTATTTTATGGTAGCTCCTACGCTTAAATCCTTGCTTGAAAATGTGGAGCGTCTGATCATTTTGCCCAGACACACTTGGATTCAACGTTTGCTGGTGATAATGCAGCAGGAAATCAAAGTTTCATATTCAGTGATTTCATTCATGACACGTTTGTTGTCGCTCCCAAGTTGTTGAGGCCAAGTCTGCGAAAAGTCTGTCATGTGAACTTATTTAGGTTTGTTTAGATTTAGGCAGGGCATACAACGGGAGCAAAGACCAGAAAGCTGCAGAGAAAAGGGACCGCCACAAATGTTCTACTGGATCACATGTCCTGTCTGCAGCAGAAACTGTCATTTACTCCGTCACGGCGGAGGGCTGACCGTGCACCCAAAAGCGGACTCTACCAAATGGGTATTTTTTGAAAGCTTGGGACCTACCAAACATAAAAATCGATGTTAACAAGAAATATTCAAGGGCGTACTTTCTCTTCTCAGTCAAAATTCAACTATACCCTGAAGAGTGATGCACGAGCATTTCAGACGCTTGCCTCTGAAAAAAGAAGTTCTCAGCCAAATTACGAACTCAAACTGGTACGTTTTACATATAAATGTGTTAGTTGGTATCTTTTGATTATCACAAAAAATGTGCGACTGTTTTGGCCGAGGATGCTGACAGTATCATTATTATGAACCCTACCCTAAATCCAGGAAAGACGTCGTCCAAAATGTAGGTAAGTTTTGATTAAAAATAAATTCACACAAGACTAGTATTGTTGTTTGGCTTCAATGGATATATTTTCGTCAAGTATGATGTCTTTACATAATATCTGTATAATATGAATGGATTTGAACCATATACTATGTCACTATGACCTTCCAATCTTCCGTGCGAGACGTTTCCTGAAAAAATGTCGCTTTGTGGTGCGAGTTCAGTGTGACATGATTAGTTTCCAGAACCCCATTTCTGACTTTCAAAGTTTATCTACATACATTTAGCAATGCACGAGCAAAATATGACAACTTAATGGTGCCTTTTGGTTTAATGCTATGGTAAAAAATCCTAGTGATAGTGTTTACAGCTTGAAACAAAACATAACAGATGGGAATAGTCTTCCTCAATCTGGTTCAGAGCATAATGTATTTCTATTTTCAGAGGTAGCATTATTTCTGATAAGAGCTAGAGCCAATATAATGATGCTGAATATTTGAAAAATGAACTTTGTGACTCATCTGAGTAGCAAGAGAGCCTTCGTGATCGTCAGCGTAAGGCTGGCTGTCTTCAAGGCAATTCCTAGACAAGTCGCGTAAGGCGAAAATACAATATTTAGTCAAGTAGCTGTCGAACTCACAGAATGAAACTGAACGCAATGCCATTTTACTCGTAGCATCGTCAGGCCACCGCTCATGGCAAAGGCAGTGAAATTGACAAGAAGAGCGGGGTAGTAGTTGCGCTAAGAAGGATAGCACGCTTTTCTGTACCTCTCTTTGTTTTAACTTTCTGAGCGTGTTTTTAATCCAAACATATCATATCTATATGTTTTTGGAATCAGGAACCGACAAGGAATAAGATGAAAGTGTTTTTAAATTGATTTGGACAATTTAATTTTGATAATAATTTTTATATATTTAATTTTCAGAGCTTGTTTTTAATCCGAATATAACATATTTATATGTTTTTGGAATCAGCAAATGATGGAGAATAAGATAAACGTAAATTTGGATCGTTTTATACATTTTTATTTTTTTTTACAATTTTCCGATTTTAATGACCAAAGTCATTAATTAATTTTTAAGCCACCAAGCTGAAATGCAATACCGAACCCCGGGCTTCGTCGAAGATTACTTGACCAAAATTTGAACCAATTTGGTTGAAAAATGAGGGCGTGACAGTGCCGCCTCAACTTTCACGAAAAGCCGGATATGACGTCATCAAAGACATTTATCAAAAAAATGAAAAAAATGGTCGGGGATTTCATACCCAGGAACTCTCATGTCAAATTTCATAAAGATCGGTCCAGTAGTTTAGTCTGAATCGCTCTACACACACACACACACACACACACACACACACACACAGAGGTGGTTATAAGGGTACCTTGGCATTTGTGTGCAGAATTTGTGTGTAAAAGTCGCACACAACTACCTAAGGTCGGACCCAAACTTCTACAAAGTCACACACAAACACCAATAGTTAGTACATTGGGCAAGAGTTCACACCCAAATGCCAACGGTTCCCACCCAAACTACTAACAATTATACAAGGGCAGGTAACTCGTGTTTTCTTACTGTCAGTAGCAAGACATACTATATCATGAGTTATCTCTCTTGGAAATTATAATGAATTTATTCAAGTACACTGCTTAGTCCATAATGACCGTTTTTAAACTGCCACAACTTTTTTATTTTTCATCGGAACAAGATTGTTCTTATATCAAATTATTCAGAAGAGTATGTAGATTACATCTATGCAATTTAAATACAATAATTACAATATTTAAAGAGAATTATACTTAAAAGGGACTGAAAATTAGTTCAGTATTTTGGGCAGCCCTCTCAGCAAAGGCAAACTCGCAACTTTGGAGTGCACCAGACCCAACCTAGTAAACATTAATTTTTTTGAGAATATTTTTGAGGGGGGAGCAGACTGGAGAACCCGGAGTAAAGCCCCGAAAT
Source organism: Littorina saxatilis (assembly GCF_037325665.1). NCBI lineage: Eukaryota > Metazoa > Mollusca > Gastropoda > Littorinimorpha > Littorinidae > Littorina > Littorina saxatilis. The sequence continues at coordinate 235,467 of NW_027129208.1, forward strand.
GTGGCCTGAGTCGAAACAGAAGTTGTATTATTATCTCTCTTTCTTTCCCTTAGTGGGGACAAGAAGCGAAGTCTGTTAGCGCATTGCGCTGGTTCGAATCCCGGATTGGGGAGGCAATATTGGTTGCTCCATAACAGAAAACGGGTCCCTGGTGTCAATAAATTGTGACCAGCCGCCCCAAATACGCTCAGATTCGAGTGGGCGCTCCAAATTGTTCATTTCCCTCTCTGTATCTCTCTCCATCTCTTTGTGTATCTGTTTGAATAAAAATGAAATTTGGCTATTTATACCGGCCGCGCTTTATCTTATCATACCAAAGCAATTACCTCAAAGCGCCATGGTCTACAACCAAATACCTAATTTGATATAAGAACAATATTGTTCCTATGCAAAATAAAGAAGTTGTGGCAGTTTAAATACGGTCATAATGGACTAAGCAGTGTACGGCGACCTTCTTGGCGCAGTGGTAGCGCCTTGGACTTGTATTCATACGGTTGCATGTTCGAACCCTGGTCGCCGCAAATTAATTTGGCCACGTGCTCTACCATCTTACATTGTTTAGTATGTATGATAGTTATTTGAGAGCTTAGAGTTAGAAAAAGTCCCCTAAGATCCTATAATTAGAGCTGGGGTTTATAGTCTCTTTAATAAATTCATTATAATTTCCAAGAGAGATAACTCAGGATATAGTATGTCTTACCTGCCCTTGTTTAATTGTTAGTAGTTTGGGTGCGACCTGATAGGTATTTGTGTGTGAACTCTTGCCCAGTGTCCTAACTATTGGTGTTTGTGTGTGACTTTGTAGTAGTATGGGACCGACCTTAGGTAGGTGTGTCCTAACTATTGGTGTTTGTGTGTGACTTTGTAGTAGTTTGGGTCTGACTTTAGGTAGTTGTGTCCTAACTATTGGTGTTTGTGTGTGACTTTGTAGTAGTTTGGAG
>NW_027129209.1:0-21244 GCF_037325665.1 Littorina saxatilis
GAAAATAGTCATTAACGTCTGTTATTAACGTCGCCGTCCAACAAGAAAAGGTCATTGATTACTTATGCCGCAAAAATGGCGTCTTGGTTGTGATTTTAATCCCTCATATTTCTACCTTCTATCAGGCATAAGCTTAAGAAGGGTCATTGACGTAAGTCTACTGCTGTCATTTATATTTCTGTCTAAACCAGCTGGAGTCAGTTAGTACTTATGCCGCGGAGATGACGTCTAGGTTGCGATTTTAATCCATTTGAAGCATCCTTTTCAACAACAAAAGTACCGACAAAAGTCAGTGATCATAGTCTAGATAGCTCTCATGTTAAATCTCTATCTAAAACAGCTGGAGTCAGTTTGCATTATTATCTTATCTATATATGCCTTAACGACGGCGTCTGGATTACAATTTTAACCTTCCTATGTCTCCCGTGTACCAGGAAAGCAGTGTAAAAAGCCATCCTGACCTCAGGTCAAAATTAGTTCGGCTCATTCTATCCCTGACAGGATGCCTTGGTTTTCCTTGTCTGGCGAGGAAATCGATTTTTTTTTTACATGTTTAGATCTGTTCGTAATGTGTTATGGATGTAAGCAGATTCGCGATCGTCGATAATGGTTTTTCATGGTGTTGTGTAATTTTTAAATTACAAAGGAATTGATATGTAAGACAGTTTCAAGCGAGCTATTTTTCGCGGCTGTATTTACTGTGCAAACAACTCTAAATATGGCATAAGTGTCACGGGATAAACAACCGTTTGGTTTCGGCGCGGGGGCGGGGATGTAGCTCAGTCGGTAGCGCGCTGGATTTGTATCCAGTTGGCCGCTGTCAGCGTGAGTTCGTCCCCACGTTCGGCGAGAGATTTATTTCTCAGAGTCAACTTCGTGTGCAGACTCTCCTCGGTGTCCGAACACCCCCGTGTGTACACGCAAGCACAAGACCAAGTGCGCACGAAAAAGATCCTGTAATCCATGTCAGAGTTCGGTGGGTTATAGAAACACGAAAATACCCAGCATGCTTCCTCCGAAAACGGCGTATGGCTGCCTAAATGGCGGGGTAAAAAACGGTCATACACGTAAAATTCCACTCGTGCAAAAAACACGAGTGTACGTGGGGGTTTCAGCCCACGAACGCAGAAGAAGAAGAAGGTTTCGGCGCTCGCTGGAGCAGACGATTTTGTTGACAGTGATGCAACCATATATTACGGACTCTTTCCGGCAGCAGTCCCAAAATTTCGACTTGTTTTGACCTTAGAACGATGTCTTTATCATAACTGTGAAGAATAGAACGGAGATCACTGTCGAAGTCGGCCAATCTGCAATCATTTTCGTCTCGCGAACACTGCTCGCGAACAACATATGGGAGATAACTCTGTATTCTTGTTTTGATAGATTCGCGTAGGACTTTCGCGTCCGGTCAGAGAGACAACTGGCGATAGCCGTGGAGCGATGATTATCAGAATGTGTAAAAAGGGTCATGGCAGGTTTCACAGTATTGTGTTCAGCAATTTACTATTTACACACTCAAATTCTACAAAATAAATGTTGGCACACAATTCAAAGGACATGTTTTTCCAACAAAGTGAGTTTGTTACAACTAAAAACAGTAATTTTTTTTATAGTCCTGGTCCTTATTTATATCTAAAAACCAGGCGCAAAGCGGCACCCTGAAAACGCTAAAAAGCAATACGGTCATCCTATGCATGCATATAGCTCATATAGCCAAAACCGTTGAAGATAGAAAGACATTTATTGAACAAAAAATATGCAACACATCATTCTTAACAAGTTTTGTTTTGTATGTATATCAAAATATTCATCTTCAAATGAATGGTTTGAAAAAATACGACTTCCGGCAGACCTAGACCGTTTTGAAGGAAAAAACCGTGTTTTTTTTCAAACCATTCCATGGCCATCAATATTTTCATATACATGTAAGAACAAAACGTGTTAAGACTGGTGTTGTGCATCTAGTTTGTTCAATAAATGTCTTTCTATCTTCAATGGTTTTGGCTAGATGAGGTAACAAGAGAAGGATATGGGCATTGGAATTACGTCAACATTTCGAGCATTGTCACAGATGAAAAATTATCTGCAGGGTGCTCCTGATTAACAAACCGAGCAAAACTGAAAATTATTGAAGAGAAGACATGTCTGAACAGTTTATAAAGAGACAAGTTTGCAATCATTTGTAAACACCATTATTGTATGGAGGAGTAACTGTTCCCCTACCCCCTAAGAAGGTATTTCTGTCCGTCAACCACGTGAGCGATCGCCACAAATCGAGGCATCACTCGCATTTCAGTTTGGACACACCGGCTGATTGCAAATGCACAGTACGTGTTTCGACACTGAAACGTGACGATTGAGCGTTAAAATAGTTTCTTAAAACAGTCGAAACTGGAGTTAAATGTGACTTCAACACTCAGTGGCGATCGCTAGAGTGGCGATTGTTACTAGACGGACACTAGAAAACCTCAGAAAATGTAATTACTTTGCGATTTTTTTAACTGAAAAACTGTTGCGGTCTTTTTCTGTCGAGCGCGAGCGTCAACGTAAAACAACGTGAGGTCACTTCCTCCCCAAACGGTTAGTTTTTGAATGAAAAGAAAAAAGTGGCGATCGTTACATTGTTTAGACGGACTGGATCGCAACTTTGAAACTCGGGTCACCGTGCGTCGATCAAGGGCAAAATGACCTCGGCAACATTATAACTCACTTCAAGGGTGCACAAACTTGTATTTACAGTATACAAAATTAGGTAAACTTGTGTTTTTGTCCTGTGAAATCACAATTAGTTTCGATGCTCTTGATATCGCTATGCGGACGGACAGATCCGAATCCCCATACATTTTTTTTGCGGAGCTAGTATAAGTTAGAATTTGTGTTATGGATATCGATTGTTGTTGAAAAACAATCATTTCAATGTGTTCTGGCACTCTCAACCACCACAGCATTGATACTTGTGCATGTATGTGTTGGAATTTAGTTCTTTGTTTAGTGATGCTGTGGCAAAAGTAAATTCATCCGTCCGTATTTTGACGATCGCCACCATTCACACGCGCATAAATAAACACATTATCAAAAATTTCAACTTTTATTTTCAAAAAAGTATTTAAACAACAACTAGTTTGCATGTTAATACAACAAATACAGCAGATTCTCACAGATATGGATTTAAAAGACTGAGCAAATCTGAGACTATCAAAATGGCCTAATACCATGAAACCTGCCTCATCGACCTTAGTCAAAAGCTGTCATTGACGTCTCCGTCCAAAGCACCTGAAGTCAGTGATTACTTATTCTGCACCACCTTTTCTGCGGCACTTGTCGGAGCTGTCAACTGTGTAATGAAAGCCGTCCAAACATGTTAGTAAAATATGTTTAAAGGATCTATATAGCTTTCAATAGCCTACGATGCCCTTCGGCTAAGAGATTTTTGCTGTGTTTTGTTTTGTTTTGTTTTGTTCTGTTTTGTTTTGTTTAATTCTGTTTTGTGTTGTTGTTTTTTGCTTTGATTTGTATTGTCTAGTATTGTTCAGCTTTGTTCTGTTCTGCTCTGTTCTGTTCTACTCTGTTTTGTTTTGTTTTGTTGTGTTTTGTTTTGCTTTGTTTTGTATTGTCTAGTATTGTTCAGCTTTGTTTTGTTTTGCTCTGTTCTGTGCACCTCTATTTTGTTTTGGTGTGTTTTGTTTTGGTGTGTTTTGTTGTGTTTGGTTTTGCTTTGATTTGTATTGCCTATTATTGTTTAGCTTTGTTCTGTTTTGCTCTGTTCTGTGCTACTCTGTTGTGTTGTGTTGTGTTGTGTTGTGTTGTGTTGTGCTGTGCTGCTCTGTTCTACTCTTCTGTTTTGTTGTGTTTTGTTGGCTGTATTTTTCCTTTGAATTACGGATCATTGCCAAAACAGCCGCACGACCGTTCGGGAGCTGTCAAATTCACTTGGAGTTACGTCATAAAATCACATGTTATGATTTTCTGGGAGGGATATGACGTGACGTTGTAAATAACGTCATCACAATCGTTACTGATCCGCGAAGATGGAAGCTCGGAATAAAGTTACAGGTCACACGGGAAAGCTAAACTAATCGGCGATAGCGATAAAGAAATGCAAATCAATGGGTAATAACAGGCGGACAGACCGAGAGAATGGTTGTGATATTGAGTGAAGGGCATAGGGAGGCGGTAGAATGGCAAAGAGAATAAATACAAATCCGTGGTTTTAAAGCATGGAGACGTAAACTGACCCCTATGAAGCAAACATCAATTACAAATCTTAAATTCGACTCAATGTTTTGTCGCAACAAGGGTAATACTATTCCTTTATTCATTTGTTGTCTCAGGAAAGAGAAAACAAATAACGACAAAACAAAACAAAACGAATGGGGAAAACAACTAAAAACAAATCCGTGGTTTTAAAGCAATCTAACTTCCTCCGAAAGCGGCGTATGGCTGCCTAAATGGCGGGGTAAAAACGGTCATACACGTAAAAGCCGTGGAAGTTTCAGCCCATGAACGAAAAATCATAAAAACAAAAAAAGCAATCTAATGATTTTTTTATTTAGATTATGACTGGCTGAAAACTCTTATGATTGTCAGAGCTTTTGTCGGTGTAAGAGAAAATCGCGGTCCTTACAAACTCGCATCGGGTACAGGAGGTGACCCCGACTTCAATGTGTGGAACGAGTCGTGTATTTCAACCACTAATCACAATTGCTTGGCAAACGATTGACGGACACAATGCGTTCACCTGAGCCTTCTTTTCAATGGCGACATGACCAGTAGAATCTGCAATAAGGACAAGATGAGATCTTTTAATAACGGAGCAGACGTTTGGAATTACATGGAGAGAAAAAACCCATTGTATTAATGTATTGTCGCATACTTTGATTTCCTCGTTTCATCAATCAAGGACCGGCTGTTTTTCCAAAGGTTTAGAACACTTTTTTTAATGTCCGTTTCGCCTTCACCCGAGAGTGTCATTTTCGTCGCACATTGACAGGTGTGATTAATGCACGGTGTGAACGCTGTGTGAACTTCTTGAATTGCTCAGTTATTGTCTTTCCACAATGCCGCATTTAATTAAAAACTCACATTTCGTTAAATAATTATGCAGGTAGCCTAAACCATCCAATACATAGTACCCCCCCCCTTTCTATTGAAGTCAGGCTCTACTGATATAAAGGCATTAGCAACTTGTTTTAATAATAAACAAGTAATCAAAGTAACGGGCCGATGTTTTCATTTCTTTCTGGTTTTCTCTCGCTTTTTGTGTGGTTGCTTTCTTTCAATACAAACGATGTGCCTTTGCCATTAAACCAGCAACCAGCTCTGTTTTGATCCAGGAAGCCATGTCAACAGCAAACAACCCAAACAACATCCAATAACGATGTTTTCCTTCAAGACTTCGGAAACATAGGTTGATGCGCACAGACGCAAGCCCCTTCTTAACGATTTCATTAGAGGTTCGAGGACAGTGAGGGAAGTAAATTGAACCCTCTGGGAGGATAACAAGTGCAAAGTGGGCTTGCAACACAGGCACACGAACGTGGGAGAGAGGAAAGAGGGTGAGAGCTCCCACCCCCTTCTTCCGATCACCCCACCCTACCCCAAACGACCAGCTCACTGTCACGTGAATGTGGTTGGAAAGAGAGAGAGGGGGGAGAGGACCGACGCGTTATTACATCGCCAAAGGAGCGAGTGTCGTTTTAACGTTTTAAAGGCGTCCCTTTGCTATGGGCAAATGTTCGTTGATTTGTTTACCATTGTTTGTATTGTTGGTGGGGGGGGGGGGGGGGGTAACCATGAAGATTGATTTAGTTTATGGCTCAGACTGTTTTCATTGGATTGTCGTCGCGGAGACTTTTTTTTCTGAAGGTGAGTTAGGTTTCTTATGTAGTCTGCCTGAATCGCGTGAGTGCAAGGGACACTTCCGAGCCTCGGATTGTTTGGGTGATAGTAAAGGCACAGTCAAGTCAAGTCAAACTCACAGTCCTTCCCTTGTAAACTTCGTCGTTCATGGACTGAAACTCCCACGTTCACTCATGTGTTTACATTAGTGGGTATTTACGTGAATGACCGTTTCTACCCTACCAATCAGGCAGCCATACGCCGCTTTCGGGAGACTTCCCTTGTAAACGTTTCGGCTCACCATCTTAGATCGTCCAGGCTGTATCGTGCGATAAGACCATTTTGTTTGTCTGTGTGCTTAACGCCCAGCCGACCACGAAGGGCCATATCAGGGCGGTGCTGCTTTGACATATTATAACGTGCGCCACACACAAGACAGAAGTCGCAGTACAGGCTTCATGTCTCACCCAGTCACATTATTCTGACACCGGACCAACCAGTCCTAGCACTAACCCCATAATGCCAGACGCCAGGCGGAGCAGCCACTAGATTGCCAATTTTAAAGTCTTAGGTATGACCCGGATGGGGTTCGAACCCACGACCTCCCGATCACGGACGCCTTACCACTAGGCCAACCGTGCCGGTGTAACACGAGAAAAATACTCCCACGAGATTTTTACTCCGGAGTAAACATTTCGTACGAAAAAGTTACTCTCTTTACGAAAAAAGCACTCCCCCATTTCACGAGAAAATTACTCCCCAAGACAGGTGAGTTCCGAGTAAACATTTCGTACAAAAATGTTACCCCCCTGACGAATGAATAACGAATAAATTACTTCACCCAAACACAAGCAATTTAACTTCCCATGCCAGGTGTACGAAATGTTTACTCCCTTGTCCCCTGTTAGTCTTGGTGGTGGAAGGGGTGGAAGGAGGGTAGCGCGACATTCGTGTGCGCGAGATCACTTATTGGCATTATCCCTTCGCCCGCATCCCATTTTTGCGTACGATATTTTTACTGGAAGTAAAAACAAGTCGCGTAAGGCGAAAATACAATATTTAGTCAAGTAGCTGTCGAACTCACAGAATGAAACTGAACGCAATGCCATTTTTCAGCAAGACCGTATACTCGTAGCATCGTCAGTCCACCGCTCATGGCAAAGGCAGTGAAATTGACAAGAAGAGCGGGGTAGTATGTGACAGGGGAGGCTACCGCTCCTTTCACAGCAGACTCTGCACCCGAGTTGTTGGCCTTTAAAGTCAACACCGGTGTATTGTAGAATTCTGTTTGTGATAGGGTCTGGTGGTTTCCGATTGTCTGTATGTTCATGGAAACCTTCGGGTTTGCATAACAGTTTTTATAGGGCTAAGAAATTAGCCCTAACATTTTCAATCCTGTTTGATTGCACTTCGCTTCCCGAGGTGATCGTAGTGTTTCGGCACTCGGTTACATGTGGCGCAAGCGGAGCAGGGTTCAGGAAGTAGAGACGTCGTAGTTTAACACCAGAAAGCAGGGGTAGCAGTGTAGGAGGTACTCGGCGTATCCAAGATGGCGGTCGACGGGGTTCCTAGACCCCAGTGGCAGATGTTCTCCCCTCCCAGGCTCCCCCTCTTCACTAGCAGCAAAGATGGCTGTCTGCTAGACGACTACGTCACAGAGGCTCGTCGCATCATTGCCCACTTCAACCTGGAGGCGCTGGGCGGCGAGGCTGCTGAATGGCTGATCCAGTCACTTGCTGGGCCTGCCAAGAAGGAGATTAACCTGCACCCCCCTCAGGCAACTGCCACGGCTGACCTTGTCTTGACCATCCTGCAGGACACGTTTGGGGACCACGCCAGTATTTCCACTCTCCTAGCGTCGTTCTACAGCATCTGCCAGAGTCAAGAGGAGGGCATTCTCTCATATGCCCACAGGTTGCAGGCTCTGCAGGTGAAGACGAATGCTGTTGTTGCCGGTACGGTTTCCGATGCTGCACTTTGTGATCGATTCATGCACGGACTGTTCTTGCCTGCAATGAGACGGGACCTCATGCGCTTTGCGAGAGGGCGTGAGGCTGTCACTTTTGCGGCAGTCCGTGCCGAAGCTCTCAGGTGGATGAGGGAAGATGTCGATGTAGTGGCTGACCAAGCAACTCCTGTTTCCAAAGAGAGGAGTGCCGGGTTAAGCAGGCTGCAGGTCCCAGTCAACGAACTCGCCGTCAGCTCAGCAGAGCTTCGAGCTGCCCTGAACCAACATCCGCGAGCTGCCTCACGTCAACAGCAACCGGCCGCGAAGCCACGTTGTTGGCTCTGCAACCGCCACGGGCATCTACAGAGCAGGTGCCCTACCAAGCGGCATGGAGGTGAACAACCGCTGTCATGGAGACAGCCCAGTGAGCTACGTGTGGACCAGCAGTCAACATCCATCAAGCAACCGCCCCGCGAGCAGAGCAGTCAGACAGAGGAGGTTGTGACTGCTCAGGAACAGCTGACGTCGAAGCACGAGGCCTCCATTGACAGATTAGAGACCCGACTGAAGAAGGAACTGGAGGCCAAACAACAGTTACAGGATGAACGTTTCCAGAAGGACTTAGAAATACGCCAACTTAGAGAGCGGTTAGTTTTCAAGTGTGAAGAGGTGTCAATTGAGCGGAAAGCAGCAGGACACATTCGCAAAGACCTGGAAGCGTTGTTGCAACAGCAGCTCACAGAGAAAGAGCATCGGCTTGCGACAGCCCCAGCCCCCGTAGAGCCTCACGACGCTGACCCGATAACATTGTGGGATTCTGTGCTCAATTTGTCCTGCCCCTTTACTCTAAGTCCCAGCTAAACCACCCCCTCGTAACATCATGAAAACTCTTCAGTCACACATGTGGCGTAACCATGCCTTGCTTGCTTGTTAGCTATTGTGCTCAGCTAAGAGACTGTGTGTACACTATGATTATTGATTTTCTGCTGTATTGTATCTTGTATGAATGGGTTGGGTGACTGTGAGTGTCATCCGTTACCGTTTCTGATTTTATTTGTTGTTTCACTTGGGTGAACTTGTGTTTGATTTATAGATGTCATTTTCAGCTATTCCCGAGGCGCTGTACCTGCGAGGACGCAGTTGGTATAGAGCTGGGGGGGATGTAGTCAAGTGGCGTATCCAGTCTTTTTGTGTAATTATCTCCTGCCCGACTCAGTTGCCTCCCCTGTCTATTATCTTCCCCTGACCCAAGTTGTGTCTCCCGCTAGGATTATTGTGTGTTTACTATCGTAGGGTAGACTCTTGACCGGATTCCTTTCTAACCTCTTATCTCAGATTTAGGTGGTCGTTATGTAATGTGCCGCCAGACTGTCTGGGTATCGTTGGACGGCGTTTTGTCAAGTGGGTGTCATTTCTTTTGACAGGGTACAATTATAGAAGATGCCAGGTAGCTTGGAGGTTTTGGTCTCTTACCCCCCCCCCCCCCCCCCCTTCTGTGTATCAGCTTTGACACTGCTTGTAATCTAATGAGCCTTATCCGGTGTGCGTAATATTTCCGGTGCGTGACACCGTCACGGTTTCATGCCTCGGTAACGATCCCTTTCATTTGGCAGGCAATCTTAAGACGACGCCCCCCGTTGTCTGACACCTAGGTATTCTCCCTATTGGCTTATCAGAAGTGACCAGCCTTTAAAAGGGAGAGCATTAGGCTCGATCAGGAGCCTTTTCCGTTTTATCGGCTTCGGAGACCGGTCTCTTTTCGAGGAATGCAAACTGTGAAAACTACATCCTACAATATGTGTACTTGTGAATTCTTGAAACCTGTGATCTTGTGAATCTGTGCCATTCTCCTGCTTCAGCTTTCTGTGTCTGCTTGGCAGTGCGTTGTCTAACGTGGTGACATTGTGTGACATTGTGTGTTGTGGTTGTGACCTTGCGCTTTTGACAGTGACTGTGCATTACCGGCTGCTCCTTTCATAACGTGCGCCGCGCTTGTGTATCGGCGGGTTCTTCCATAGACCTTTTTACCATCGCCCTGCTGGTGCTGTTTTAACAACTAGTTTCATAACTGCTCTTAAAACTCTCTCTGCTTGTGATAGTGACTGTGCAATACCGGCTGCTTTTTTAGCAATCTGCTCCACGCTTGTGCATCGGCGGTTGCCTCCCTTAGACTTTTACCATAGCCTTGCTGCTGTCTGTTTCTACCTTCTCCGTTCAGCCCGGATTTTTTCGTTGTTGTTGTTAACCTTTGTTTCTTTGGGTTGTGAGCTGTCCCCGACTACGCTCTTACCTTGCCTTTTAATCCTGGGTTGCTAGACCGGTTTTTTTTTTTTTTTTTTTTTTTTTTTTTTTTTTTTTTTTTTTTTAAATAGCCCTGGTGCTGTGCTGGCCGTGTTGGGATGAGAGTGCAATAATAACATATGAACAACACAGAGCTGGACTCTACAGTTTTTAACTGCTCTATCATGGCGGAACTGCCATTAGACTCAACTCGGTTGTGCGAAAAAGATTGGTGGAGCCTCGGGTACCCATCAGAGATGTCTGGAACATCGGTTGAGTCGAGCGTGATCGCCTCCACGACAAACAATAACAGCCCAAATCAAAACAACAACAAACGCTCCGCGAAGGTCGGTCCGGGGCGTAACCGTGACGTCAGCCGCGTGGCCCAGGCCGGCGAGCCAGGTGGGCCAGGCGAGACAGCATCGCCGCTAAAGCGCCCGCGCGCGGTCAGCGATAGTGACGAGGAAGAGGAGGGTAGGAACGACCCCTCCTCACAGTCGATACCGGAGTGGGACGTGTCCCCTACGGCAGAGGGACTAAAATTAGCCAGGCAAGAAGAAAAAGCATACCAACTGGCAAAAAGCAAAAAACTGCGGAAACGCAGGAAAACAAATAAAACTACCCACTCAGAGAACAAAACTCAGTCTAACCCTGTTAACACAGACATCAACAGCCAGGCAATTCAGGAAATACCCCAAAAACCAACTCAAAATCAAGAGTCAGAAAAAAAGCAGTCAGAAACCCAAAACCAAAACAAAAAGTCAGCCAGGAAAAGACTGTTCCATGAAAAAATCACCCCCACCCCTGACTTCCTGGAGTTCCCTGTCATCATAGAGGACTTGAGGGAGGGCCCGGCCACCCTTCATGGACTCGGCCTCCATCTGTTTAAAACTCTCAGTGTTGCGGTGGGAACCATCCTGTCGGTGCGTAAGCTCCCTGGTGGTCGCGTACTGGTAGGGTGTGTTTCCCCCGCCCAGCAACAAAAACTGATCGCACGGTCCAAGATCGGCGGAATAACCATAAACTGTTTTGCCCCCGAGGCCACTACCGAGGGGGTAATCAAAAGAGTCCCCCTCTCCCACTCGGACGGGGAACTCATGGAGATGAACATCTCTGTCCGAGTCAGGTCAGACACAGGTGGCATCATAGAAAAAGGAAAAAACACAGTTAAAAACATGACCAGACTAAAAACAAAGGATCAGAAACCATCCACAGCAGTACGCATAGTTTTTAAAGCTGCAGTCCTTCCCGAGTGTATCGTACTCGAGGGGGAGATATATGGTGTAGAACCATACTCAATGCCAGCCAGACGATGTGGCAAGTGCCAAAGACTAGGCCATCTGAAGTTTCAATGCCGGAGCAAGAAACCCACCTGCGCCCGGTGTGGTACCCTCGGTCACGAGGGTAAAGACTGTGTGAGAGACAGACACTGTATCAACTGTCAAGGAGAACACTCTGCCGCCTATCAGGGTTGCCCCGAAATTAGGCTGAGAGTTGAGGCAAACAGAATAAGGGCCTCCTCCTATATCCCGTACGCTGAGGCTCTGCTAAGAGCCCGTAAGCAGAAGGAACAAAAACTAGTAAAACAGCAAGGTCCGACCCTCCCCTCGGAGAAGAGGGATGACTACTGGCGGGCGCCTGTCACTCGAGCCTCCACACCGCGCGAGGGCTACGCCTTCGCCGCGAAACGCGGCCAGGCGATAGACCACGCCCCCCTACTAGAGTCGATAGGCGGTGAGGCGGCGATACCGCCTTTCTCCCAACGGCCGCGCCCCCGACCTAAACCCAGAACCCTTAAGCCAAACATCAAACAAAAGCACCCGAAAGACACACACACACAGACAGAACAGTACACCAATACAGAACCAACACAAACACTCCCGTACACGGACACGCAGAAAGACGACCTCACTACACAAATACTCACTAGGGTCATGAAAGAAGTGGAGGAGGGGATACTTAGCAAGATCCAAGCAGAGAGACGTAAAGCAGAAGAAGAATTAGCGCAGACACTCATACAGAAAATCTACACCACAAAGAAACACGTCCCACAAGAGCAATCAGAACTCCAAGCATTCTTGGAACAAACTTTGATTTTTATGATGCAGGCAAAACAACAACAAAACCCAAACGCACTGATAGACTCACTAACCACAATCTACAACTCCATCACAAAGTTAAATATCACCCCCATCAAACCTGATGACACAATGTTGGCCCTAGGCTCGCTGGCTGGGGCAAGAGATCTGACAATAAAGGAAATCTTACAGTACAAAATGACCCTATAATGGAGCACACCAGATACCAAGTTTTAACCGTTTTATTTTTAACCTCCCTAATTCACCCTTCAATGGAAGGACCAGGCACAGGAAAAAATCAAAACCTGAGAATCATGCAGTGGAACTGCAGAAGTATCAATACTACAATCAGTTATCTGAAAGATTTTCTATATAATGAATCATGTGATATATTGGCCCTGCAGTCAACCAATGTCCACTACAGCAAATTACCCAAACTAGATGGCTTTTATTACCCACCAGTAATTGACATTAAAAACAAAGGGAAATTAATAAAGGTCGCCACTTATATTAGATGTGGACTATCCTATGACGTTGAGACTTCACCAGTCTCATCTGAAGAAAATGTATGGTCCTGCCTGGTTCAGGTGCATATGAAAGGCAGCAAAAACCTAAATGTCTTAAATATTTATTATCCTACAGGCTGTGCGAAGAGTGGTCGAACCGCTTGGATCAGTAACATCTCTCACAAAAACAAAAACTGGCTGATAGCTGGAGACTTCAATGACAGGCACGTGATGTGGGAACGAGATTACCCCCCAGGGAAAAAAAGCTACCTAGCAGACTGTATTATGGACTCGGGCTTTCAACTGTTAAACGACGGGGAGATAACTAGAATACCGGACAGTCACGTCTGTAAAGCTTCGGCGATTGATCTGACTCTCATTAGCAATTCCCTATTCTTGCAGACAGACTGGCATGCCTTCCCCGACACGCTTCACTCGGACCACATAGTCATCTTAACCTCTATTCATAGCTCCGAACCAGACAAAATAAACACCCTCCCACAACAACCATATTCCTATAATAAAGCCGACTGGCAACATTTCCAACAAGTATTGAGTGAAACTAAATTGGAAGACGTTAAAAACGAAGACATTAACATTTTTTATGAAAACATACGGACTAAAGTATTAACAGCAGTCGACCTATGTATTCCAAAGAAGGTAAATAAAGTTTTTAACGAAGCTAAGGTATCTTCGTGGTGGAACGAAGAATGCAGCAAAGTGGTAGAGGCTAAGAGAGCACGCATTAAGGCCTTTTCACGAAACCAGAACAGTATAAATTATAACCTCATGAAAGAGGCGGAGAGTACGTGTGCCCTGACCATAGCTAAAGCTAAACTGTCCCACTGGGAGGAGTTTGTAGACTCATCCGTCAAAGATTATAAGGATTCTGGTAAAGTTTGGAAAAAATTAAAACGTCACAAGAGGCGGACTAGACTACCGGAGAAACCCCTGACTGTAAACGGAACTAAAACAGCTACCGATTTAGACAAGGCAAATGTGTTAGCAGAGACTTTTTCTAAAGCCAGCCAATCAGCCCACCTAAATCCGGATGATTTATTTTTCCGCACACAAATGGAGGAGGAATTCAGCGATCCCCCCAGTGACAACTCCAATCCTATAAATAGTCCCATTACGTCAAGGGAGTGTGGCAGGGCAATAAAAGAAATAAAGGACGTTAAAAAAGCATCAGGAGTAGACATTATATCTTACAGATTAATAAGTAAGTTCCCACAATCGTTTATTAACATTTTAGCAGATTTTTATAACTTTATTTGGATTAAAAACACTATTCCCCAAGCCTGGAAACACGCACAGGTCGTAGCTATTCATAAACAAGGTAAACCTAAGGATGTGCCAGGTAGTTACCGCCCCATATCATTAACTCCCCACCTAGGTAAACTGTATGAAAAAGTTATAAAAGAAAGATTAGAGTTTTACCTGGATAAACATAAAATCATCCCCTCATGTCAGGCGGGCTTCAGGAAAGGCCGATCCTGTACAGACCATATTGTCAAACTAGTGGAAACTATGAAAAAAGCATTAGTGCATAAAAGCCACGCCCTTCTTGCCACCTTCTTTGACATACAAAAAGCTTATGACTCAGTGTGGCACGCTCGCCTCCTAACTAAATTACAGCGTATTGGTGTCACCGGGCGCCTGTACCACTTCATAAAGAGTTTTATCTCTGATCGTGAAATTTCAGTTAGAGTTGGCTCCGCTACATCAGCCCCACAGAAGATAGATATGGGGGTGCCCCAGGGTAGTGTGATTGCCCCAACTTTATTCATGATAATGTTACACGACATAGATCTTGTGGACGTGGGAGGAGCCACCATTATGCTATATGCCGATGACTTAGCCCTGGTTGACAACACAAAACCACGTATCCTAAGTAATAAAAAACCAAATATGACCCCCTATCAAACTAAAATAGATAACCTGGTAGAGTACATGAACCTAAACGGATTCCTACTGGCAGCAGAAAAAACGGTCTTTATGGTAGTCTCAAGGCAACAAAAACTGGATAAATGTAAATTAAACATAGGCGAAACAATCCTATCCCCCAGTAAACAGGTGAAATTCCTAGGCGTCATTATCGAGCGGAACCTATGCTGGTCACCCCACATTCTACACCTAGTAAATAAGGCGAATAAAACAATCAGCCTAATCAAACTTTTAAGAGCAGAGCCGTGGGCTTGTGGCAAAAAGATCATGACAGACATAGTTAGAGCCCTCGTCAGGTCTAGGCTCACTTATGGCCAGGAGGCTTTCTTCACGGCACCGAAATCTGTTTTAAAAAAACTAGATACAGTAGAACTAAAGGCACTGAAACTGGCCCTCGGCACATGTAAACACGCTAAAAACAAACTTGTTTACAAAGAGGTAGGCTGGACAACACTACAAGAAGAAAGGACACTGCGCGCCGCTCAATACGGTGTGCGCTCATACACCACTGACAACCCCACAAGTGAAGTCGTACGAGAATCCTTCACCAAAAACACTCGTATTCACATGGACACATTAAAAGAAAAAACTAAAACCATCTATGATAAGACCACACCTCTCTGTGATTTTGTTAAACCACTACTTACTGGTAGTAACATCACCCCGGAAAACATAGTAAAAAAAAAACCACAGGTATACCCCCCCCCCTGGTTACTGGAGGCCCCAATTATAACAGGCTCCCTTCACCCAACAGCCACTAAAGTAGACAACCCCCTTTTATTAAAGTCAATCGCCCAACAAGAACTTAAAACAACATATGTCAATTATTTACAGATTTATACAGACGGATCTAAACTACAGGACGGCACCGTCGGCTGTGCCTTCGTTATCCCCGATATGAACACTGTAAAACATTACAAATTGAACCCCAACATCTCAATCTTTTCCGCTGAACTATTCGCCATTATTATGGCACTTACGTTTGTTAAGGATTTACATAACAAACCAGTTGCCGCGGTGATTTGCACCGATTCCAAATCGTCTTTACAAGCCATGCAAGGAAAAACTAACAACCGTCTAGAACTCCAAAACGAAGCACTCTTCCTATCACATCAAATTATAACAGCTGGGACAGACCTGAGATTCCTATACGTTCCGTCCCATACGGGCATAAGAGGAAATGATTTAGCCGACCAGGCAGCCAAAACAGCTACAGAGCTACCGGATGACTTTATCATCAACATTAAATTTTCCAAATCTGAAGCTTACGCTAAAATAAAAAAGACATTTTTTTGCAGCCTCGCGAGTCAGCCTGACGGGGGATCATTTCCCCCCCTCCCTCCCGGCCTCCTGAGAATGTTCCACAGAACCCGCACCGAGGGCTGTATCCATAACCTCTTCCTGCACCACTGCGAGTGCGGAGAAGTTTTTAGCTTTGAACACATCTTTCATAACTGTGATTTTAACAAAGTAAATTTTAACACAGTGCATGAATACCAACACACCCACAAGCTCACACCAACACAATTTCTGCATCACCACACAGAACTAGGCTGGAAACACAGTTCCCTGCTTCTTAAGTGTATTTACAAGTCAAACATAGCTAGATGGTTCTAACCAGTGCAAATAATTTTAAGAGAACTCAATTCTTTCTCGGTATTGGGATGCTGTTTCCCAATACGGATACCTGCTTTTAACCGGTATTAATCAAACGTGGCTCTGACTTTTATAACTTTTAAACATCAATTGGATGAAATAAACACTCGTTTTTATCGTCCCATCCCCCCAGAATACGTATGTGGATCCCACCTATATTCAGGTGATACAAAGTACTCGACCTTATCCAATCTTAACAGATCCTCTTAAATATCTTATCACCCCCACTCCCGTCATCCTCCCTCTTTTAACCAGCCCCACCTTTTTTTTTTTTTTTTTTTTTTTTTTTTTTTTTGTTTTTTTTGTTGTTTTTTTTTGTGTTTTTTGTTGATCGTATAAACCAATTCATGTCCAATATAGGCAATTAAGACCTGACGGACAATAAGCCCCTTAAATTTCTTCTTCTTCTCTTCGATCAGCAGACGCGTTTAGTGGGACCGATCATCGAGTGGGCTGTGTGCTGCTCATATGTTGTTGTCGTGAAAGTGTCGAACCTCTGACCAAATTTGTCGCGAAGTTGTAATCGGTCGACGTGTGGTGTTAAATTCCGATACCTGTGCTCTTGTGTTTACTGTTTCAAGTGTGCTCACTGAGGAGAATCTGTAAGTAACTAAATGCTTTATTCATTCCTTATGCTGTATTCTTTCCTTATGCTCTATTCTTATGTTTCATTTGATGCTATGATGTTTGCATATATGTACATTTTGACGCTGATTTGGTCCCGGGCGATGTCCGACCGGTCTCGCGTCAGAGTTGATGACGCCATTTTGATCTAGCGGAGAGATGTGTATTCTAGATCAGTTTCTAATTACTTTCATGATTTGGCGCTGAAATTGAGCGTTAATAACTTCTAATATTTGATGACCAGTTATTCTAAAGTTGTTTTAGAGTCTTGTAAATTAAAGACTCGTAAGAATCAAGTAAGGCAGACTCGTTCTCATACGTTTCGTTTTCGCTGAGAAAAAGCCTGTCTCGCAATATTTTATGTCGAGAAGACCCATGTGTATCGTTGCCATTTTCCCCCATGTTATCACATATTATTTCTGGAGATCAGTAGAGTCTGAGTAGTAGTCGGTTAAAAGCCCAAAGTTAAGCCCTCCGTGCCATTGGCCCGTAAAGCTACCTATTTACGATTTAGGCGCAGAAACCCCTACAATTGATGAACGGGAATTATGGTTGACATATATTTTGGGTAATGAACTCGTATCATGAGTTATCTTTCTTATTCTTGTCGTTATTATTCAACTCGATGAAGATGTGTCTTCATGGCGATGAACATACTTAATAATAACAATTATTTTGCAGTTGCGGTTCATGCAGTTGGTTAATTTATGTAGAGCATTTTCCTATGCAAGGCTTAGGCCTAAAGGAAGATGTTGGTTACTTCCCTTGACATTAGCTGTTGTGGAGTTGTTTAACTCACTGTGGATTCTCTTTCAGAGAATGCTGTGTCTGCAGGATTTTGGCTGTATTGTTTAGGTTTATTGTGGAATGTATGTATGGTTAGGATGCATTGGTATGAATGGTGCGTTTTACTTGTTATGCCATGTACTTTATTATTATGTTTTCTTTTCTTTTCATGTGTCATCAGACACTGCTTTCTGGTGTCTACTTTCTGGTGTTTGCTTCTGGTGTACGTTAAGTAAAAGTCACGTTATCGCAACCTCTGTCTTGGCGTCTCATTTATGCTTCCTGGCCTATCCCCCCTTTCCACTGCATGCACCCCATCACATCTGGCGCTTGCGAGCAGGGATGGGACTCTCAGCATGATATGTTCAGGTGATAGCATAATATGACCACTGAACATTTTTGTGCTGTTCCCATTCTGCGAACTTGGGATGGACAGTGGTCCCCCGGTTCGGAACTTCGGGGTGAAGTTTATTCAAACGGGGGCAATTGTGACAGGGGAGGATACCGCTCCTTTCACAGCAGACTCTGCACCCGAGTTGTTGGCCTTTAAAGTCAACACCGGTGTATTGTAGAATTCTGTTTGTGATGGTGGTTTCCGATTGTCTGTATGTTCATGGAAACCTTCGGGTTTGCATAACAGTTTTTATAGGGCTAAGAAATTAGCCCTAACATTTTCAATCCTGTTTGATTGCACTTCGCTTCCCGAGGTGATCGTAGTGTTTCGGCACTCGGTTACAAGTAGTTGCACTAAGAAGTATAGCACGCTTTTCTGTACCTCTCTTTGTTTTAACTTTCTGAGCGTGCTTTTAATCCAAACATATCATATCTATATGTTTTTGGAATCAGGAACCGACAAGGAATAAGATGAAAGTGTTTTTAAATTGATTTGGACAATTTAATTTTGATAATAATTTTTATATATTTAATTTTCAGAGCTTGTTTTTAATCCGAATATAACATATTTATATGTTTTTGGAATCAGAAAATGATGGAGAATAAGATAAACGTAAATTTGGATCGTTTTATAAATTTTTATTTTTTTTTACAATTTTCCGATTTTTAATGACCAAAGTCATTAATTAATTTTTAAGCCACCAAGCTGAAATGCAATACCGAAGTCCGGGCTTCGTCGAAGATTACTTGACCAAAATTTCAACCAATTTGGTTGAAAAATGAGGGCGTGACAGTGCCGCCTCAACTTTCACGAAAAGCCGGATATGACGTCATCAAAGACATTTATCAAAAACATGAAAAAAACGTTCGGGGATATCATACCCAGGAACTCTCATGTCAAATTTCATAAAGATCGGTCCAGTAGTTTGGTCTGAATCGCTCTACACGCACGCACACACGCACACACGCACGCACACACATACACCACGACCCTCGTTTCGATTCCCCCTCGATGTTAAAATATTTAGTCAAAACTTGACTAAATATAAAAAAATGGGGAGTAAAAATTTCGTGGAGGGAGTAATTTTTTCGTGCCTTGGGGAGTTCTTTTCTCGTACGAAAAGTGTACTCGGAGTAACAATTTCGTACGAAATAAATTATTTACTCCGGAGTAAATATTTCGTGGAGTAAAAATTTCGTGTTACACCGGTCGATAAGACCATGCCTCCCCTTAAACACATACCAAACCTAACAGCCTCGGTTCTCTCTGTGCAAAGTAAGTTGTGTATGAATTAATTTCTTCACTGATACCAGTGTCAATTTGCAAAATCAAGTCATAAACACATTCTCATTCTGCACAGGAAGCAGTCAGCATGCTGATTTTGGATATGTGTCCAAGAATAGGGATAGTCTAATCCTATATAAAGCATCGGCAGATCTGAGACAGTGAGTCGAAGTTTTTCGTGGTAAGGACTATGCCTTGAATGGCATTAATGTAACGACGTTGGGACGTAAATACTTCGACATTGTGGCAGAAATATGCACAGCATAAAAACGATGTTTGACGCCGCGGGCGTTGCGAAACCCGGGTAAACAAACACGTGTATATGAAAGGAACAAAATCAACTCATCCCTCCCCAGCCCGAGTCAATCCCGTCAAGTAAATAACTCTATTTTGAAAAGAGAGAGAGAGAGAGAGAGAGAGAGAGAGAGAGAGAGAGAGAGAGAGAGAGAGAGAGAGAGAGAGAGAGAGAGAGAGAGAGAGAGATTGATTGATTAAACTTTATTACAGAAGGATGGAGATGTTAGGCGTTGCCTAGTCTTACAATCTGTCCTTGAGAGAGAGAGAGAGAGAGAGAGAGAGAGAGAGAGAGAGAGAGAGAGAGAGAGAGAGAGAGAGAGAGATTGATTGATTGATTAAACTTTATTACAGAAGGATGGAGATGTTAGGCGTTGCCTAGTCTTACAATCTGTCCTTGAGAGAGAGAGAGAGAGAGAGAGAGAGAGAGAGAGAGAGAGAGAGAGAGAGAGAGAGAGAGAGAGAGATATATATATTGATTGATTGATTAAACTTTATTACAGAAGGATGGAGATGTCTTACAATCTGTCCTTGAGAGAGAGAGAGAGAGAGAGAGAGAGAGAGAGAGAGAGAGAGAGAGAGAGAGAGAGAGAGAGAGAGAGAGAGAGAGAGAGAGAGATTGATTGATTGATTGATTAAAGTTTATTACAGAAGGATGGAGATGTTAGGCGTTGCCTAGTCTTACAATCTGTCCTTGAGAGAGAGAGAGAGAGAGAGAGAGAGAGAGAGAGAGAGAGAGAGAGAGAGTCAAAGACGGAGAGATAGAGAGAGAGAGAGAGAGAGAGAGAGAGAGAGAGAGAGAGAGAGAGAGAGAGAGAGAGAGAGAGAGAGAGAGAGAGAGAGAGAGAGAGCGAAAGAGAGGACGTTTAGACACACAAAGACACACAGAGATAGACAAACGCAGTCTGGCAGTCAACATATAGACACACAAAGACAAACAGACACACACACACACACACACACACACACACACACACACACACACACACACACACACACACACATACACACACACACACACAGACGCACACACATACATACACACACACACACACGCACACACACACACGCACACACACACACACCACCACACACACACACACACACACACACAAACACGCGCGCGCGAGCGCCTTCTTTCGTGGGATGGTCGTTCTGAAAGCACAACAAATCAAGTGTAACTTTCAAAGACAGTTAGCAGCCAAATGCTTGTAACCAATTTGATATCCCTGCCTGTGGTGCGAGGGACTGAAGAAGGTTATACAATTGAAACAACAAAATAACAAATACACAAAGCAACACTAATTAGGAGTATCCCATTTTTTGCACTAGCGTTATATGGACAAAATCCATCGTCCCGTTAAGTTCTACGCCTGGAACACAATATTAATAGTTGTGGTTCGCAGATTGATTTCTAGCACTTAGTCTTATAGCCTGTCTCAAGTTACTCTGTACGCTTCTTTGATCTGCAAAAAAAAAGTCAACTTGTTTTGTTGCCTTTGGTCATAATAACAAATGCCATTGACCCAGATGAGATCAAATTTGACGACAGTGTATTGGCTGTCACGTGCATACGTACTACGTCGTAAAATAGCGAGACATAATGTAA
>NW_027129210.1:5000-7500 GCF_037325665.1 Littorina saxatilis
ACTCATGACACAACCATAGCAAGATCTAGATCAGCACTTTTCAGGACGTGTACGGGAACGTGTACGGGTAAATCTAGTTTTTACGTCACGCTTTTGCGAAGATCTGCAGTATTGGTGGGAGCAGAACAACGTATGCGTTTGGAACCTTGGAGAAAAAAAGTGAGTCACGGGTGACTCAATATCTACACGTACACGTACATGTCTTTGCTACACGTTCGACCATCTAGAACACTGTAATATCGTTCACCGCTACTGTTCATGTAAATGAGGTCATGTAAAACTAGTCTGGTAAGGACCTGTTATTCCACTGCAAATGATCAATCAATCAATGAGTCTTATATCGCGCATATTCCGTGGGTACAGTTCTAGGCGCTCTGCAGTGATGCCGTGTGAGATGAAATTTTATACGGCCAGTAGATTGCAGCCATTTCGGCGTATATTTACCTTTCACGGCCTATTATTCCAAGTCACACGGGTATAGGTAAACAATTATTAAGTGTGCCTAAGCAATTTTGCCAGGAAAGACCCTTTTGTCAATCGTGGGATCTTTAACGTGCACACCCAATGTAGTGTACACGGGGGGGGGGGGGGGGGGGGGAGGTTCGAACGCCGAAGAGAGTCTGCACACAAAGTTGACTCTGTGAAATAAATTTCCGCCGAACCTGGGATCGAACTCACGCTGACAGCGCCCAACTGAATACAAATCCAGCGCGCTACCAACTGAGCTATATCCCCGCCCAAACAAATGATGCCAAAGTCACCGAGACACACGACATTATGAAAACACTTTTGTCCTTGGTATTCCCCCTGAAATAAGTTTTAGAACAAATACGTCACGCAATACTTTCTAAAGTGACGCTACTTTGCTTTGACGTCAAAGATTGCACAGGCATTGAAAGAAATCGAGGTTCCATTAGCAGCGTCTTCAATATGTACGCGTCGACTCAGGATGTTTGGAGCTGAAGTCATGTAAGTATAAGTTACAGCTCCCTCCATCCATGGTATCGCCTGATATTTTGTCGAGACTGGGTCAATGAATATGATGACGTCACTCGAGGCTCTGCCGAGAGTGACGTCATTATATTCTTTCACCCCGCCTTCACAAGACAGGAAAAAAGCACACTTTGTTTTTCGTCTGCTACAAATTTAGTCTTGTTGGTTGACGGAGAGAATAAAGCTTCAATCGTACCTTCATCAACAGGAATAAATGCTCAATCCGCTGTCAGTTCGCAACTGAACCTTGGTTTTTTTCTTTAACTTTTTGGTTAACATTGAAACGGCAATCCAAAAGAGTGTTTCAGCTGTTTCAAGACACAGGCTTAGCTCCTTCTTTTGGGTTGCTTTTCAGTCTAAAATGACACCGGAAGCGAACAAATTGTCGCGTGTACTGTCGTCACAAAATGACGTCATGACAAAGTTACACGCAAAGCGAAAGAGACTTTGACGTCATTTACTTTTGTTCGGAATTTTCCGTCTGTTCCAAGCTTGTCAGTGAAGACCTGTCGTGATTAAGCTTACCCAAAACGTCTTTGTTCTCTATTCACATTGCAGCTGTGAAATAATCAGTCTTGTGTCTCGGTCGTGTAGGTACAGAGTTTGCTTCTGCAATCATTGTGTTCGTGTTGATGACGGCATTATAAGACAAATCAGCGAATCTATCGTGAGGAAGACGTTTATGTACAAATCACCGAACCCAACCCATTTTTTGTGTGCATTTTTCTGAAGAATAAACTGCATGTGGTTAATTTCATCCGTTTAATGCTTGTCGAAACGAGCCATAAGGCTTTAGAATAACAGATTTCACGCATTGCTTGGCCATCTGATCACAGATGAGGTCGCAGTTTGTAGGTTGAATCTATGAATCGGCCAGAGATAGATCTGCATTGCCATTTCTGGAACGACCTTCCAGATTATCAACAGCGGGTTCATGGTCGGAATCAAGAGGTCAAATTTGCGTGGCTCCCAATCATTTCATAAAAGATTTCCATTTTCTTGTTTCTGCGGCTGCGCAAGTTATTTTGCCTAGGTCATGGCCGAACTTTAGGCCTACGGAGAAATATCGCTGGATACTTTCTCCCTAGATTAACAGAAACAAAGAAGGGAAGTCATGCTGTATGTACAGTATGTAGGATAAACAGAATACTAAACTTAGCCAAAATATTATCACCTGCATCACCAGGAATAGCATAGCACGCGAAATACGCAAGGTAGCAAAACAAAACAATCTGTTCAGGGTAGATAATTGGTTTGACTTTCTTCTCGTATGTAAAAGTTGCACAGTTTTGCCTATTGTGATTTTTTGTCAATTTTTCATTCGGCGCTTCCGTTTCTGTCTGGTCGATTTTGAGGGTACCCTTACTTGAGCGGCGGTCACGTGATCCCTGTAAAAGAAATATTTAATCCAAAAGGTGATCCTGAAGGTTAAGTGAACGGTCTTAACTGGCATATACAGTTTTAATTAAATGACACAGGAATTAATGCTTTAATTTGGGTTTGAAAT
>NW_027129210.1:12500-20000 GCF_037325665.1 Littorina saxatilis
AAAGCAAAACAAAGTTACTCTTTGTCAGATCATTATATTAGACAGGATCGCCAACTTCCGCGCGTGCGCTAGGGCGGCAAGTTGCCGAAATAATTGTGCCGCCCAGTTCGTTTTGTTTACAGGCAAATCAAGAAAAACAAAAACAAGAGTGAGACATGTTTAGCATGAACATATACGTATACTTTTTTAAAGGGATATACCGTTACATTTCTTCTGCTGGGGCAAAACATTTTAATATGCAATGTTTTGTAATGGTTTCCCAGTGAAAAGACGACGCAAGGGAGTTAACTACCGTAACCGCGATTGAATGCACAAGCATTTTTTCCTTTTAATTAAATTATGTGTGGTTGCGTGCCAACGCACACAAAAACACCAGTCATAGATGAATGTCTTCCTCTTCATATTTAATTGAACTTTTTAAGGTATATGTCATACATGCACCATATCTTGCAAAACGAACTGTGTTGTATTTGTGTGTGTTTTTTTTTGTTTTTTTAAACACGCACGGTATCGAACAATATTCTCTAGCCCCTAATAGGCAAAGTACCTGTGGGACATGTCACATGAAGCACCATTTATTGATTGAGACTTCAGAGGCATGATTTGAACTATTAGGCCTAAACAAAAAATAGGTGTGGTTACGGTAACCCGACCTACCCTATTTTTAGGGGCCGACCCTATAACTTTTTATTACATTTGTGAAAAAAAAAAAAAAAAAAAAAAACAGTGCAGAAAACGCAATGAAAGCGAAAGCGCTCGAGTCGCACACTTATTTCCCTGCCAAGTAGGTTTCATTTGTACACATTAGAAAAAAAAAGTTTAAAAAAAAAATGATTGCCTACCTTCCTACCCTATTTTGTTTGGCTATGTTACCTTGACCACACCTTTTTTTTTGGCCTTAGTTCAGAGTCTTAGCAGTTTTCAGAAAATATCAGTTATCACATGCTTTACCTTTTTTATTTTTTTACTATAACATTAACATTACTATATCTAAATGTATTTTAAACAACTTTTCTATATAACAATTCCCTCTCAAAAATGCATACAATATCCAGAGGGGAGACATATCTATAAATACCAACACACATTTTGGCTATCACAATCAAATAATTCACATAACTTATTAGTGCCTTGGAACTTTGTGAATTTTCAAGTACGCCCAAAAAAACTTCCTTTTCGGTAATTTTAATAATCATATTATATTTACAATTCACTTTATCCTCAACGCATTTCCAAATGGACATAATTTTCGGGCAAAAGTAAAAAAAATGTTCAATATAATCAATTTCGTTCTCACAGTAAGTACAGCAATTACTCACGGAAATGCCTATTTTATACAATAAAATATTTGTGGGGTAAATATTGTGCAATATTTTCCAATGCAACATTCGCAATCTTGTTTCAGTGGTTACTTTGTTTACCATTAACCATTGCTCTTTTCCCGGCCTGAAATCAAATTTATGTTCCCAAAATTTAACTACAACCGGCTCCACATATTTTTCCTTTATAATTAATTTGCGAAATTGACAAGGCTTACTCAGGTTCTTTAAATCGTTGAATCCACATACATTTCCATTTGCAGAGCGTAGTGTTGCTGCTTTAACTGCTGTACAAATCACCCTATATTCAAAGAATCTTGTGGGCTTACATCCAACCTTCTGCTGCATAATATTAAAGGGCAAAATCTCATTACCAACATATACATCCTTTACTCGACAAACGCCTGCTTTAATCCAGTCGCTAAAAAACAGGGTTTGGCCGCAATAGCATATATCACTGCTGTTCCATAAACACGTATCACTTAATAACATTTCTCCACCTACTGCTCTCTGAATCATGTCCTTATTTTTCAACCAACAAATTAAAACTTGTTTCCAAAATACATTTTTAATTAATCCCAATCCTTTAAATTTTTTTACCGTGGTGTTAGATTGGAAGCAACACAACCTTTCACCAAGCTTCGAAAACATATGTATCGGTATCTGTTTCCATCTTTCCTGCTTTTCGTTCAATAAATTTGCCGCCCAGGACAACAAACAAGCGGACTGCATATCAATGACATCAATCATTTTTAAACCCCCACCAGGAAACTCTTGACACATCACTTTTCTTTTAACTTTCTCAAATGCCTTAATGTTTGAAAATCGTTTTTTCCAAATAAATCTGTAAAACATAGTATTTATCTCAGTCAATACCTTTTCGGGTATTACCAGTGCTTGCAACGGATAAATAATCTGCGATAACAAAAGAGATTTCACTATGCATATTTTCCCCATGATACTACAATTTCGTTTAAACCATTTTACAATGTTGCGTCGTATATTTTCAATACGGCTTGTCCAGTTTTCTTCAATCTCAGAGACCGATGAGGAGCTACTGAAATAAATTCCCAAAATCTTCACTTTTGTAGTCCACCTTAACCCGCACTCATTTTCATTACCATATTTATTACTGCCCAAGGCCATGATTTCAGTTTTTTGTCTATTCATTGCCAAACCAGAGAATTTGGAAAAATAGGTAACAAGGGTTAATGCGTTTTTTAACTCATCCATATCGTTCAGAAATAGGGTCACATCATCAGCATATAATAATATCTTAAAGAACATATCATAATTATCATTAGTTTCTTTCGGCAGAGGCAGACCCTTAATTGAACCATCATTTCGAATTTTCAAGGCCAACAATTCTAATGCAAGATGAAGGCCATCGGTGAAAAAGAACAGCCCTGTCTGATACCTGCTTTACTGGGGATGGCCAAATCTCAGAATTTTACTTCGTCAGCTGGGCGGTAAAAATCAAGGGTCTGCCAAACCCGGCAAATGCAGTAGGCAGCCCAGAGATCCCTAAGTACCTCTCCCAAAGATGGTACTTTTCGGCAAGATTTACAGTTTCAAGCTGTTAGGACAACTTCTTTGAACATGTGATTTTATAGAGTTTTTTGGGGGGAAACTGAAAGGTAGCCTCGTCAGGGGACAACATATTCAAACCCATATCCTCATCATCTTGTTTCTCGATTGAGAATAATCATTTATAGATGACTATTATTCATTTCCCTTGTTGGGGTGTACTTGCATATACTGGTGGTTGATTACCCAAATGTCCTCTCAGTGATTGAGACTTATATGAGGCTCAGTGATTATAAATGTCACTGTTTCTTTTAACGGGTTTATTCCGTTCTTTTATGTGTACTAATGGTACAGGTAGATATGGTGAGTGGTGTAGTTGTTTGTTCAACCCATCTCATTATTTTGTTTCTCCACAAACAGATAATCATTTATGTATGATTTGTAGTGTACCTCATAAGATCTGAGTGTTATAATCACAGTAGCTTTGATAGTAGAGGCTGAGCGTTTCCAATGAAGGTAAACGTATTGTAGAGATCGGTAGTCAAAGCTGTTTTGCCTGTCGGTGATGAGAAGGTCATATATATATTGCCCTTGGTTGGGCTGTTGCTCTCCTAATGTGAGGCAGATTAAATTGAAGTACCTCTCAGTGATTGAGGATTTCGTTGCATGTATGTGTACCTCACAAATTCTGAGGGTTATGATCACAGTAGCTTTGATAGTAGGGGCTGAGCGTTCCCAATGAAGGTGAAAGTATTGTAGAGATCGGTAGTCAAGGCTGTTTTGCCTGTCGGTGATGAGAAGATCGTATAATATTGCCCTTAGTTGGGCTGTTGCTCTCTTAATGTGAGGCAGATTGAGTTGAAGCACCTCTCAGTAATTGAGGGTTTCGTTGTATGTCATAATGTGTACCTCACAAATTCGGAGGGTTTAGATCACAGTAGCTGTGATAGTGGGGACTGAGCGTTCCCACTGGCAAGTAGTTGACTGCGTGTTAAATAAGTAGATAGTTTCGTCAGAGTTGATCTGAGGTCTTATTGGCGGGTAACAGTTCCCGCTCATGGGTTGGCTGGTTCGTGTAATTAGGGGATAAGTGTGTGTCACTCAACGTCCCTGTGGTTGGGGGTGGCGTCAGCGATTGGTGTAGTGGGGCTCAGCCTTAGGCTTGGTGGGCGGAGTTATTGTGGGGGTGATTGTTGGGCGCGAAACTGCGTCCCTCCCTGTCCGTTGCGGTTGGGTAACCGTGTTACGTGTCAGTTCTTCTGTGTACCTAGCACTGGTAATTAGTGTAAAATTAAAGTAAACTGCTCCCCGCACTCCCCAAGCCAGAGAACAAGTTAGTTTCTACCCCCCCACCCCCTTCCACCCTCCGTGTCCGTGTGCATGATACTGCAAGCCCACGGCACGATACTTTGTCTGCTTGTCATGAACTAGTTATGGAAATTGAATTACACACAATCAAAAGAACATTTGAGGACAAAGAAACAAACCTGAATCAATTTCCAGCCCTTCTTCGTATAGTCACAGTCAGAGCCACACGTCTCTTCTGCCTGCGATTTTGATTCCAAAATTAATTGTCCATCGGGCTTTCATTGTCATGATGCCGTCTTCGATTTGAGCAGAGCCATACATACATGTCTATGTCTCTGCTTTGAGTCAAGTTCAACCTGAACAGTTTTAGGACGTCCTTGTTTTCCAGTGAGAACCTTAATTTTGACAGACGGAATTGCTTCGAATCTCTTCGCGCGCGGCATTATCACGTCAAGCTTTTTTCATCACCGGAAATCGCGTCCGGTAATGGCGACGTAAATTCTTGATTGGAAATTAATAGTAAACGATCGATGAAACAAAAAACGGGACCCGAAAGACACAAAAACTCAAAAGATCAAAATGTAAACTGTATGTTTTGCTAGTTTGGCTTTATTTTCGATTTGGCTCCATTCACTTTCTTTCTTTCTTTATTTGGTGTTTAACGTCGTTTTCAACCACGAAGGTTATATCGCGAGCTCCATTCACTGAGTTATCCGAACGGGGCGGCAGTGCGGAACCGCAGCATCCATCGCTATATATAGCTTCAGCGCGGCTGCAGGGGCCTATCGTCGCAAAGCAACCCGAAGACTGAGCTACACAGCCTGCTCAGAGTACGTTCTCCGAGTACAAAGTACCCTTCTCACACGGCTGTCCAGCCTGTATTCAAACATACTTTGTAACCGATATGAGCGAAGTGCAATGGGTGCACAGGGACACATACACACACACACACACACAGGGACACATACACACACACAGGGACACATACACACACAGGGACACATACACACACACAGGGACACATACACACACAGGGACATATACACACACAGGGACACATACACACACACAGGGACACATACACACAGGGACACATACACACACACACACACAGGGACACATACACACACAGGGACACATACACACACACAGGGACACACACACACACACACAGGGACACACACACACACACACACAGGGACACACACACAGGGACACATACACACACACACAGGGACACATACACACACACACAGGGACACACACACACACACACACAGGGACACACACACACAGGGACACACATACACACACAGGGACACACACACACAGGGACATACACACACACACACACACAGGGACACATACACACACACACAGGGACACACACACACACACACACACAGGGACACATACACACACACACACAGGGACACATACACACACACACACACACACACACACAGGGACACATACACACACACAAACACACACACACACACACACACACACAGGGACACATACACATACACACACAGGGACACATACACACACACACAGGGACACATGCACACACACACACACAGGGACACATACACACACACACACAGGGACACACACACACACACACAGGGACACATACACACACACACACAGGGACACATACACACACACACACACGCACACACACACAGGGACACACACACACACACACACAGGGACACATACACACACACACAGGGACACATACACACACACACTGGGACACATACACACACACACACACAGGGACACACACACACACAGGGACACATACACACACACACACAGGGACACATACACACACACACACACACACACACACACACAGGGACACACACACAGGGACACATACACACACACAGGGACACATACACACACACACACATGGACACATACACATACACACACACAGGGACCCATACACACACACACAGGGACACACACACACACAGGGACACACACACACACACACACACACAGGGACACATACACACACACAGGGACACACACACACAGACACACACAGGGACACATACACACACACACAGGGACACATACACACACATACAGGGACACACACACACACAGGGACACACACACACACACACAGGGACACATACACACACACACACAGGGACACACACACACACAGGGACACATACACACACAGGGACACATACACACACACAGGGACACATACACACACACAGGGACACATACACACACACACACAGGGACACATACACACACACACACACACACACAGGACACATACACACACACACACCCACACACAGGACACATACACACACACACACACACACACACAGGGACACACACACACACACACACACAGGAACACATACACACACACACACAGGGACACATACACACACACACACACAGGGACACATACACACACACACACACACACACACAGAGACACATACACACACACACACAGGGACACGTACACACACACATACACATACACAAACACAGGGACACACACACACACACAGGGACACATACACACACACACAGGGACACATACACACACACACAGGGACACATACACACACACACACATGGACACATACACACACACACACAGGGACACATACACACACACAGGGACACATACACACACACACAGGGACACATACACACACACACATACACACACACACACAAGGACACACACACACACACAGGGACACAAACACACACACACAGGGACACACACACACACACACACACATAGGAACACATACACACACACACACAGGGACCCATACACACACACACACACACAGGGACACACACACACACATAGGGACACATACACACACACACATACACAGGGACACATACACACACACACACACAGGGACACATACACACACACACAGGGACACATACACACACACACATACACACACACACACACAGGGACACACACACACATACACAGGGACACATACACACACAGGGACACATACACACACACAGGGACACATACACCCACAAACACACAGGGACACATACACACACACACAGGGACACATACACACACACACACACACACAGGGACACACACACATACACAGGGACACATACACAGGGACACATACACACACACAGGCACACATACACACACACAGGGACACACACACACACACAGGGACACATACAAAACACACACACACACACACACACACAGGGACACATACACACACACATACACAGGGACACATACACACACACACACACACAGGGACACATACACACACACACATATACA
>NW_027129210.1:22500-82500 GCF_037325665.1 Littorina saxatilis
ATATCATGTAAATTAGGTTGGGTCAAACTAGTCTGGCGGTGACCGGCTGATAATGATGCCAGAGTAACCGAGACAATTAAACGTCATTAGGGAAACACTTTTGCGCCTGCTGTTTCCATTGGAAGGATTTTTAGATCTAAAACGTCACGCTACACTTTCTAGAGTGATTTTTCTTTGCTTTGACGTCAAAGATTGCAAGAGGTTTTGGAAGAGATCGAGGTTCCAAAAGAAGCGTCTTCAATTTGGACGCCTCGACAACCGGACGTTTTGAGTAAAATACACGTAAGAACAGAATGTAGGATACACAGAATACTACACGGCTTGCTGTGTCGTACGAGATTTACACTCGTTCCTTTTTTTTAAATATTGAAAAGCTCGTTCCTTTTATTCAAATATTGAAAAGCTCGCTCTCGCTCGCAGTTCAATATTTAAAATTAAAAAAACTCGTGTAAATAAGGTACGACACAGCCAGCCATGCAGTATTCTCTATATGTATCGATTGAACATTGGATTTCCCTTCTTTGAGCCATGTGCCGTCAGAGTCCAACACAAACTCAGATTTAGGCGGTTTGTGTGCGTTCAATCGTAAAAATAAAAGGAATTCTTACTAAAATCGATCGATGCCTGATGTTATTTGTATTGCTGACCAAAATATTACATTTTACACAGATTTCGATAGAACACTGAATGTTTCGATCTGTGTAAAATGTTATATTTTAGTCAGAAATACAAATACTGTATAATAATCTGAAGCTTGTTTTGGTACAAGTTTACAAGCAGGTGTTCTTCTCGTAACCATGAGTGGAGAAATCGACAAAGAGACAAGTATTTGATAAGTCCAATACACCTGAACACTACATGAATTTAAAACAGAAGTTTGGTTTCTTACCGATTACTGTTCGATTGTCACAATCAAATTTGCTGCTCATGAGGGCCGGAAAAGGTCCGTTGAAACAAGGCACGGAACAGTCCCAGTAACCTTCAGATTCCTCGCTTGCTTTGAACTTGTACTCAAACATGAAGTGAGTTGTGTTTTTGGATGAACATATACAGCTGCCCGAAGAGCTGCAGTTATCAAGAATATCCGACAATGTACATACATCGTCAAATGCGGCTCCGTCAACACTTTGGCGAAATTTGACACTGTTACTTATAAACGCCACACATTTTGATGGGTATGACGATTTCAGTAGAGAGCACTGTAGAGTAACACTTTTACCAGATATCCATTTATCCGGCGAGCACAACAAGTGTACATCTGTCTGGCAAACCACCAATCCTGCATAAATATATAAATACATACATATTAACATAATAACACAAGGAGCACGCACGTACTCACACACATACACACACACACACACACACACACACACACACACACACACACACACACACACACACTCCAAAGGGGGAGGTGGGTAGTTGGGAGGGGGGGGGGAGGTGTGTCTTCTCAAAAAGATATGTGCAACACGTAAGAGGCGAAAACTAGAAAAAGTTATAACTGCTTATGCACAGGAAAAATCAAAATCAACCCATAAGTTTGAAATTTACCTCAGAAAACAATTGTCTTCATCTCATCGCGTAATGTATTCATTTTGCAAAAGACCTACACCTCATGGCGTCTCTAAATTTGACAACTGAATAAAGTGACATGTTTCCAAAACAATAACAAATCTTAATCCTAAATCTGAATACAACGGTGAAATATAAAATGTTTTCCGTTCGTACAACCTAATTTTTGGTACTTGGTCGAATACACATACTGCAAGTTGTGTAGGCAGCGCACTTTCGTGATATTGCAAGAATAAAGTAGTAGATTGGTATTGCTGAGTGTGAAATGCCCATGAGGTCACACAACCTTGAATGTTGAGACGATCATGTTCCTTGAACATAAGCTTATGGAAATCCACGGCTTTAATACTATGCCGGTCTTTCTCAAAACATCCAGATTAAGCTAGTACGCCTTGATTCAGCTCGTACAAATGAACCTTTATCAGTTCGTAGAACTTCACTAGACCTGGGATAAACAGCCCCCTACTACACTTGCTTGCTGTTTAAATGGTCGTCCGACAACAAACAATGCACATGCGAGCGACGGTGGGCGTTTGTAAACCCTAATATGTATTGGATTTGCATAGAACACTTTCCTTACCGTTGATACTGGTTTTGACAAAAACAGGAGTGTGTTCGTACCACTTTTATCAAATAGTTTAAGTCCGGAGGCTTTTGAGAAAAATGTTTGGTGACAGATATTTATGAGTGTTTAGATAACATCACAGGTAGATCCTCACTGCTAGTTCATATTATTGTCATTTTTCATTTATATATTTACAAGATTAAAGAGGTGTTATTTCCCTGCCTCTTCTTTCAAAAGTATGTGATGTTTTATTGACATCTGGTGTGGGTTATATATTTTCTTTCACTCATATTTTATTAACGTACGTACGTATTTCTACACCTACCGTTTATCAACATGAGCGTTTGAACAGTTAAGAAA
Organism: Littorina saxatilis; assembly: GCF_037325665.1. Taxonomy (NCBI): domain Eukaryota; kingdom Metazoa; phylum Mollusca; class Gastropoda; order Littorinimorpha; family Littorinidae; genus Littorina; species Littorina saxatilis. The sequence goes on from NW_027129210.1 coordinate 25,001, forward strand.
TATTCCCTTGTTTTTTGTTTGTTACAATAAAATTAGTCAAGTTTTGACTAAATGTTTTAACATAGAGAGTCGTGGTGTGTGTGTGTGTGTGTGTGTGTGTGTGTGTGTGTGTGTGTGTGTGTGTGTGTGTGTGTGTGTGTGTGTGTGTGTGTGTGTGTGTGTGTGTTTGTGTTGAGCGATTAGAGTAAACTACTGGACCGATCTTCATGAAACTTTACACGAAAGTTTCTAGGAATGATTTCTCCAGACAGTTTTTTTTCTTTCTTCGATGAATGTCTTTGATGACGTCATATCCGGCTTTTTGTAAAAGTTGAGGCGGCACTGTCACACCTTAATTTTGTTAATGAAATTGATTGAAATTTAGGCCAAGTAATCTGCGACCAAGGCCAAACTTTGGTAATGCATTTCAGCTTGAAGGCTTAGAAATTCATTTATGAATTTGGTCATTACAAATCTGAAAATTGCAAATACAATTATTTTTTTTATAAAACGACCCAAAAACAAATTCATCTTATTATTCATCATTTCCTGATTCTAAAAACATATAAATATGTTATATTTGGATTAAAAACAAGCTCTAAAATGTAAAAATGTGAAAATTATGATTAAAATAAAAGTTCCAAAATCGATTTAAAAACAATTTCATCTTATTCCTTGTCAGTTCCTGATTCCAAAAACATATAGATATGATATGTTTGGATTAAAAACAAGCTCAGAAAGTTAAAAGGAATAGAGATACAGAAAAGCGTGCTATCCTGCTTAGCGCAACCACTACCACGCTATTCTGGTTCGTCAATTTCACTGCCATTGCCTCGAGCGCTGGACTGACGATGCTACGAGTATACGGTCTTGGTGACAAAGTGCAGTGCGTTCAGTTTCATTCTGTGAGTTCGACAGCTTGACTAAATGTTGTATTTTCGCCTTTCGCGACTTGTTTTTTGAAAAAAAAATTTCACAGAATTGAAGTGCAATCATGAGTGAGATTATTTAGATTTTCTCACCCTTACAGCAAATTGTTTAGACCTAACTGTCAGCTTTTTATTTTTCCGAATCATACCCATAAGTCCACAAGCTCGCGCGAAAAACTGACAGACAACAGTAATAAAATTCTATGACAAAAAGGTCACCCTTAGTATTGTCACCATGTGCAACTTTGTGACGCTCCGACGAAGCGAAGTTTTGAGAAACGATCCAAATGTAGTTTGTCGACCTCGAGTATGCATCACGTTTGGCACCCCTCTGTATATCTGTTGTACAACAATACATGTAACCCAGTATCCCAGTATGATTTTGATTTGTTTATTGATTGATTGATTGATTGATTAATTGATGGATTGAATTATTGATTGATTGATTGATAAAATGTGTTAGTGGTTGAGTGAGTGAGTGAGTGAGTGAGTGAGTGAATGTTCGATTAACGGAGTGAGTAAGTGACTCAATAAGTAAATTATGCGTGAGTAAGGTTAACCGATTTTCCATTTCTTTAACAATACACGGGTATGATTTTTCTAAATTTGATGTCATTTTGGTATATCCGGCTGACAGGCGCAATGGCATAGTGGATAAGACATCGGCCTCCTAATCATAATCGGAAGGTCGTGAGTTCAAATCCCGGCCGCCTGGTGGGTTTAGGGTGGAGATTTTTCCGATCTACCAGATCAACTTATGTGCAGACCTGCTAGTGCCTTATACCCCTTCGCGTGTACACGCAAGAACGAGACCAAGTGTGCATGGAAAATATCCTGTAATCCATGAGTTCGGTGGTTTATAGAAACACAAAAATACAGAGCATGCTTCCCCCGAATTCGGCGTATGCTGCCTGAATGGCGGGGAAAAAACGGTCATACAAGTAAAAATCCACTCGTGCAAAAAAATGAGTGAACGTGGGAGTTTCAGCCCATGAACGAAGAAGAAGAAGTAGATATCCGGCAAATCTTCCTTACCTGCAATAGCCAGAACGGAAAAGGCAATAGAGACACGACAAACTAAGGTGTCCATTTCTACCCGTAAGCACACTCAAAAGGATGAAAATTATGAAACATGGCACCAAAACATTCGTCAGCACAGAACTGATTTCACTGAAGGATCACAGTATTGATAAGAAAGTCACAGAGCCAAAGCTAGTTGCATGACTATTTACGTGTCACTGTCAGTAGACTGAGCCTTCACGCAACAAGACAAGATCCCCAAACGAAAGATACACTTCCTGGTCCAAAAATATCCTGTGCAGTTAAGCAAAACGCAGGAGGGTATGAGTGTAAATTGTGCAGGCATGAGATATATTGTACGGCTTTAGTTTAAAACATGCACAGCAACACAGCTTGACTTCTTTTCAACGTGCCTGTTTGGAAGGGAAGTGCACAGTATGTGTGTGGGGGGGGGGGGGGGGGGCGGGGTGGGGAGGGGGGGTGGTGGTGGATGGGTGGTGTTGGTGCGAGGGGTAGAATATGGGGAGAGGGATGGAGTGGAACGGGTGTTTGCTATGTGACCTTTATAAGAACATGCCTACTTGCAACCCCTGAAAAACATAGTATGGTTCATGATTTGTCCGTCTGTCTGTGTTTGTGAACGTCTGAACATGTGTCGATATGTTATACAACATTTTATGAAAGGTCTGTGTTTCTGGTTTTATACGATGTTGGTTGAGGAATGGACTGCATGTTTGAGAGTTTGTTGAATGGCAAAGCAATTACAAGTGAGGGATTATCTTTAAAATGTATTTCTGGTTTCATTGTGATTAAAGCATTTTTCTAGAGCTTTAGTATCGCGTTTGCGTCCGCTGCTGTTGATGTTATTGTTGTTGTTGTTATTGTTGTTGTTGTTGTTTGTTGTTGCTGTTCTTGTTCTTCTTGTTGCTCTTGTTGTCCTGGTTGTGTTGTTTTATCTGACAAATTCTGCACGCACATGTTTACACACACACACACACACACACACACACACACACACACACACACACACACACACACACACACACACACACACACACACACACACCTGACGCATTGTTAATAAGAAGCGACCACTATGTTTTGAAAAAAGACGAAAACCAATTTTTTTGATTTTTTCGTGTACTATTGTTTTTGTTTTTTTTATAGCTTTTAAAATCGTTCACCAACATGGGAAATTGGAAATTGTTTTTGAAACCTGCGAACGGTGTGTTTGCAAATGACAACGGGGTTACCCTTAAATCTATACATACAAACAAAACAAATACATGGAACGAAAAGCTAAAAGGCTGGACTGTGAGCTGTTTCGTGGACGTTTGAAAATCTTGCAGGTCTTCAATGCCAGAAAAGATCAAACATTGCGTTTTTTCAGTCAAGCGCAGATTACAGGGTATCAAAGGAATATCAATGCCATTAGGTCAGAAAAGAGAGCAGGTCTTGCTCTTTCGAACGATATATGATTGGGCGCTCGAAAACACACATGTGAAAGATACGGTATAGTTATCATGTGGGTAGTCCCCCTAACCTGTGTAGAATACATAGAGAATTACACATGGCTTGCTGTAGGATACCATTGTATGTCACACGCATTCCTTCTTTGCCACTACTGAAGCAAACGTGTGCAAGATTGTATGTTACACGCTTTGATGCCGAAATCAATTATTTTGATTATGCATTTATTTCTGAAAAATGTTACCTTCACATACATTTAGTCACTACCTTAAACACTAATGTTTTTGGTATTGAATTCAAGTGATAACGAACGTAAAAAAATGGGTATCAAAGTGTTGTTACATTTTGTTGTTTATTCTGAATAGTGTGCCAACAGGCCTTGGTCAGTCAACCACGTTTTATCTGTGTACTTAGTGTTTGACGGAAAAAGAATAACACCAACCCCGTTCTCCTGTATAATTATATACATATGAAAGCCACATTTTCTTCTTCATTCAATTTTTGTTTTCAAAAGCTTCGTCAACTTTCCACTTACAAGACACGGTCCCTTTACCAAGCTTCAATTAAGAACCCTGAATACGAATAGTGGGGCTCGTATGTTGCAGACGCACTAATCAATCATTCACATCTTGCAACAAACATCATACTTTGTGATATTGTTCCTTATAATTATTTAAGGGATTTCAGATACAGAGCCACTTCAGAAATCAGTTGGGTTTTTTTTTTGATAGTGAATAAAAGGCTGTATTTACAGCAGACGAAGTTCGTACCAAAAGCGCTCAGCAGTAAATATTCCCAACTCAGCAAATGTAAAATTCAATGGTTCACCATGCACCAGAAGTTGTCTGCTGATAACACATGCATGAAATAAATATGGGTATTTTTGTGTTCTGGTATTTAATTTGATCGTTTTTAGAATTTTTTATATCCGCAGCATGAACATTCAAGATGGCGGCCTCCGCAACATTGCGTGTTTTGATTTGAGCAAAAACAACGTTTCTGAAGGTAAGTTTTCAAGAATACGCATTCATTCACCAATGTCACATCATTTTAATGTTTAATTCTCCCCTGGGGTCTGTTATTCATCAGGTGAAGCACTGAAATGCAGAGACTTTGTTTAATCTTGCAATAGCTCATTAGCTGGATTTTGATACTGATAGATCTAGATCTATCTGTTGACTACAAGTAAAGGAAATCATGATCGCCACGCTGGTGATTTTAAACAGATTAAACGAACTTTGAATAAAAGGCGAGGAGAAAGAGATTGTTCATGGCATGATAATTAGTCCTGCCTACGTTAAGGACTTCCATAAGTCTCTAAATGGCTGAGGTGGGGAGGGGTAGAGTCAAAAACTGAGTGAGGGTAGCCCAAATAGTAGGATGACCAGCTGGAGATAAAAACACCACTCCCCATGTCTTTACAGTGTTGTGATCAAACTTTCAAAGACGGTAGGTAACAGACAAAAGCATACAGTGTATGCTAATCAAATGAGATAAATGGTTTTGAAAAATGAAGAGGTACCGCTCTAGTTTTACAATGTTGGTGTGTTGCTTGTTTCTCATCCTTTTGCTTATTTTAAGTTGACCGTGCATTGGTGTGAATTTTATTTTTACAGGATATACAAGAGTTACACCACATGCCGGTTCCTGGGAACAAGCGTTCTGCGTGAATATAGTATGAGCAATTATACCGGTGCCACAGAAGGGAGCTGATTTCACTAGTACTATCAAGGTTTGTTACCTAGTACATCCTGTCCAGCTTAACAGTAAGCTTTTTTTATTTTCATTAATTGGAACATGTTTGCACATTTGTAAGCGACCTCTGTGAATTTGGTGGGTTTACCGTACCCTCACTATGGTCAACATTCTGTTAGCGACTGTTTGAAGAGAATAAATTTAGCGGTCAGAAAGATTCCAGAATCAGTTGAGTCTTTGGAAACTGTGTTTTTTTAAACCTGAAACAGTAAGAATTATACGAATTCATTAAATAAAATTTTCTTTCATTTTGGTCTGTTGTGTGAAGGCTTGCTACCCCGGCTTTGACCGACTCTCTGAGATAGTAAACATTATTCAAATACATTCAAATAAAAATGTCACTTTTCATCTTTTGTGTGAAGGGTACCCCAGGCTGATTTCCTGCACCATGGATGTAGAGGAGGCCAGACAGTCTGCTTCTCATTCCAGCTGTGTAGCGTTTTTTTCTGCTCGTGAAGTCTTCTTCTTCTTCTTGGCGTTCGCAGAGGTTACACGATCAGTCCAGCACTGGTGATAAATGTTGTCGTTTTCTCCAACTCCTGTCGACTGCCGTATAGTTTGGTCTGCAAGGAGTTGGTGACGGCCACACTTCTTTTCGTTCCTCATCTAGTAAGGGACACCGCCCTGATATGGCCCTTCGTGGTCGGCTGGGCGTTAAGCAAACAAACAAACAAAAAAAATAGTAAGGGACATCGCTGTAAGATGTGTTCCGCTGTTTGGTCTTCTTGACCGCAGGCACAGGTTGGTGATGGTGCCAGCTTGAACTTTCGGTTCATGTGAGCATTGAGCCTGTTGTGGCCAGTACGCAGCCTGATGAGGTTGACTTGCTGCTCTCTGGACATTGTGTGGTAGTCATCTCTGTTTGTCCTTGGCCTCATCAATGCCTTGATGATTGTCTTTTGCTCACTAAAGCCGACACTGTTTTCAGGTTGGTCTTCCACGGCTCATTCTTTCGCCAGCTCATCTGCCCTTTCATTTGCTGGTATCCCACAGTGTGCTGGTATCCACTGGAGGACAACTCTTCTGGTTTGTCTGACCATCTATAATGCTTTGGCGAGCTGTGGGAGTTTGTCGTTCTCTAGGGCCTGAAGGACTGAAAGGGTGTCCGAGAGGAAGACAACTTGGTAGCAAGGGTCTGCGGAGTCCTGAACCAAGGAAGCGGCCTGCATGAGAGCTTCTGCTTCTGCTTTATAGTTTGTGCAGTGTTTGCCAGTGGCAACGCTGGATGTAGCTGTATGTCCCCCAGGGAACTGGATAAGAATGCCAGCACCTCCATTGAGCACGGCGTTAGTTGCTGATCCATCGGTGTTTACATGGATCCACGCCTCTTTTGGGTACTGTTCGTCGATCAGGGCTAAGGTGAGTGCCTGTCGAGCTGTGTCATTCTGATCTTCTCCTGAGGTAACATCTGGAACACTGGTGCCGATCTGGATGCCTGGTTTCTCTGTTGCCTTGGGGGTTTCCTCTTCTTCTTGAGTCAGAGGTAGAGTGTTTTGTGGGAGGACTTCCCTGAACTGTCGAGAAAGTCTCTTGCTCTCGTGTACAAAACTGCTCCGTTTGAGCCGGTTCTTGGTGAGGTTGCTCAGTCTGTGCTTCATGGGGTGGTCGGGTAGGCACTTGAGTTTCTCGGCCTGTACCATAGTCTTGGCTTCTCTTCTCTGGCAGAGGGGTTGGATGGTGGTAAGCTTCTCCATTTCCTTGATGGGCGTGGATTTCATTGCACCAGTGATGAGTCGGAGGGCCTGGTTTTGCACACGGTCGAGGGTCTGCAGGTTTGTCTTGGCTGAGGTTGACCACGCTGTGGAGCCGTACTCGAGGTGGGGTCTGATTGTTCCCTGGTATACTGTCTTCAGTATCTTCTCGTTCGCTCCCCAGGTGGTACCTGCCAGCTTCCTGAGTATGGCTAGCTTGCGCCGGGCCTTCGTCTCTGCCTGTGCAATGTGTGGTTTCCAGGTCTGCCGTCTATCAAAGGTGACACCAAGGTACGTTGCTTCTTCATCCTCTCTCAGAGGAGTTCCACCAAGCTTAATGGTTCCGGCTTTCTGCTTTGGCGACAGTGTGAATAGGGTGGTGGAGGATTTATCCTTGTTGATGGAGACGCACCAATCTTCTGCCCATGCGTTCAGCCTATCTGCCGCTTGCTGCATTCTGTAGGTGGCAGTACTTGCGTGCTCCTTCTTGCACCAGATCACAAGGTCGTCTGCGTAGAGAGCAGCTTTGATCCCCTTGGGCATCTCAGACACCAGATCGTCGATGAAGAGAAGGAAGAGTGTGGGGGAGAGAACTCCGCCCTGAGGGACGCCATGACGAAGGAGGAACTTCTTGCTTTTGGTCTGGTCGACGTTAACTCTTGCCCTGCGGTTATAGAGGTAAGAGCGAATCCACTGGTACATGTTGCTGGACACGCCTTTCCTCAGCAGTTTTACAAGGAGTCCATCTTTCCAGACCTTGTCAAACGCCTTCTGAAGATCTATCCAGGTGACGAAGACCAGCTTCTGTTCCTGAAAGGCATCTTCAACTTCTTGCGCCAGGTAAGTGACCTGATCTTCAGTGCTGCGGAACTGTCGGAATCCAGCTTGCTCAGGGGCGAGGAGGTTCCTGGATTCCAGGTACCACCTGAGGCGCTCGTTCACAATTCTCTCCAGGGTCTTCACAACACAGCTGGTGAGGCTGATTGGGCGATAGCTGGTGGCCTTCTTTGGATCCTTCCCTTTTTTTAAGATGGGGATCATGATCGCTTCTCGCCAGAGTTGTGGTAGCGATCCTTCTTGCCAGCTGCTGTTGAAGACCTCGAGTAGCTTGTTCTCTGCTGCACTACCAAGGTGGGTTAGCATCTCGTTGGTGATGCCGTCTGGGCCAGGGGACTTCTTCGCCTTTGACTTTTTCAGAGCTGAGTGCAGCTCGTGGAGTGTGAGTGGTTGACTCATGGCGTCCACTGTCGACTGTCTGGCAGGTCTCTCTCTTTTCTCTCTTCTTGCTTCTCTCTGTTTCTCGGGGCTAATATGGAGGTTGCTCTCAGCTGCATAGCTTTCAGCAAATTGGTTGGCAGCATGCTTTCCAGTTAGCACCTTCCCGTTCTCTTCTAATGTGATCTTTCCTCTGCTGGTGTTCTCATCATTCAACTGCTTGGTAAGCCTCCAGCGCTTTCTGCCATCCTTCTCAAGGTTCAGAGAGCTTGTTTTCTCTTGCCAGCTTCTCCGTCTTGCCTGTAGCTTCTTCTTGAGAAATTTGGCTTTGGCTTCCTGGAGGCGGATGTTGTTGTTTTGTGACGGGTTGACTTCTGCTTCCCTTCTGGCGTCTGCCAGATCATCATCCAGTTCCTGCAATCCATTGCTCCAGTAGGGCTTATAGTCTCTCCTGGCACCCCTGGGAATGGACTCACGCGCTGCTCTGAGGATGCTCATGTTGAAGTCCTTCGCCACCATGTTGATGTCTCGACCCTCGACTCTGATGTCTTTGGTGAGTTCGCTGGTGCGGTGTCTAAAGAAGAACAGTTCGCTCCTTTGTAGTTCCACCGTGGGAAGGAAGCGTCAGTGCAGGACTCCATGCCCAGGGTCAAAAAGACTGGCCGATGGTCACTTCCACCTAGCTGTTCTCCGACCTCTCTGCTGGTTAGCTGGTGCATGTCTTCCGTGCAGAAGGCTAGGTCAGGAGTTGATGTAGTGTGCCATCTTCTGGAGTAGAATGTAGGGCAGTCAAAGGGACTGCTCAAAAGGATGAGACCTTTGTCGTCCTGCCAGTTCTCCACCTCTTCTCCTCTCCGATCCAAGTGGTCATATCCCCAACTCTGTGAATGACTGTTGAAGTCACCCACCACGATGAAGTTGGAGGCCTTTGCGGGGATCGTGTCAAGGGCGAGGTGTCTATCGTTGGGGCAGTAGAAGTTGACAAGATGGAATTCTGCTGTCTTCGTCTGGATTCGAATCACCTGATATTCGGAGTCCTCCATGTGCGTTTCTATCAAACAGGCATTGATGTTGTTCCTGATGAGGGTCAGGATTCCTCCTTTGCTTCGGTCTGTTCTGTCGGGCCTAAGGCACTGGTAGCCTCTCACTTTGAAGGACTTTTGGGGTGTCAGGTGCGTCTTCTGAATACAGCAGATGTTGATGTTCTTCTCATGCAGGATACTCTGTCTTCTTGTTCAGGATAGTTTCTGCGTTCCAGTGCATGACATGAAAAGGTCGCTGCTGACTGGGTTTCTTCCTGGTTGTGGTGGTGCCAGTCACTCTCCTGCCGCGTCCCTTGGCGTGACAAAACGGACGGGATGGACCTCCAGTAGTTGGGGCTGGGTCCCTTTGAGGCATGGGACCCGACGCTGCTCCACCCTGGGGGGTCCTCAATGGGCGAGCGCCATTTTCATCTGTGCTGGTTGATTGTGTCATCATTTGCGTAAGCGCGTGTACCCGTGGTTTGTTAGAATGCGCCGTGCGGCCCGGGTCCTCCGTCTTCAGCATTCGGGGTTTTCTGTCGGGGTTACCCCACCCTTAGCTCATGGCCCGTACGTCCTACCCTGAGAGCACAGGGGGGGGAGGATTTGCCGGGATCCCACCCGGAGCTTGGGTTTTAATGCGCCATTAATCGCATTAGATGAGTCCCGTCAATGGACGATGGAGCATTTCAAAGGGGGTAGCAGTGCCGCCTGCTACCCCACTCCGCCCTGGTAGGAAACACCGCCAGTTTGGTCCGCGGCCGCAAGCGGCTGATCTTCATATCTGAAGACCGTTCCCCTATCCGCCACCCGGGGACGCGCTGGGTTGGGGGTGGTCGCCCCACTGAAAATCCCACACTGGGTTAAGAAAGATCAGCCTGTCCCAGTGCTTGTGAAGTAAAGTGTATCGTCACATTGCCAAAGCCATTGGCCAAGAGAAGTCACCCTGTCTGCCCATTTTGCATAGCCTTACAGGCTGTGACACTATGTCGTTCTTCAATGGTATTGGGGAAACAGAAGGCTTGGGAAGTATGGCAAGCATTTGAAGACATCACTCAAACTTTCTTCAGGTTGTCTGCTCCTCTTTGTAAGCTGAGTACCACTGAGAGGGCAGCACAAGAGCTTTTTGGTGTACATCTGTAGGACAAAACCAGCAACGTACTGGGTGTGAACAGTGCAAGACGGTACCTTTTCAGTAAAAAGAGCTGCCAAATTGACCATAATCCCCTTACAAGTGAGGTGCTGCTGCAGGACATGATTGAGAAGAGCCATCTACCTATTAGACTACCCAACTCTGTGGGCTGGCAGTTCAAGGCTTGAAAGTGGGAGTCATTCTGGACGAGCTTTCAAGAGGTATCCAGCGTGTGCCGAGAACTCATGAAGTGTGCCTGCAAGAAGAGGTGTACCACAAAACGCTGCAAATGCTGCAAAGAAGGACTGCAAGGCACTGCTCTCTGCAAATGTGCTTGCATGCCTGTGAAAACTGTGCAAAAATATTATTGCACCCATTTTCATACCCCAACTCAAACATTTATTCCTGTGTCATTTTATTCAAACTTTCCATGCCAAAAAAGGCTCGCATCTTCGCTATAAGAAGATGTATTTACAGGGGTCACTTGAACGCCGTCAAAATAAGGATACCCTTGACGTGACAAAGAGATGTGACAAAAACTTAGAGTACCTTTTAAAAAGCCGACGACAATTCCTGAGACACAACTGGGTCACTGTTGTATACGAAGAGAAAGCGAACTTGATTATCCATCCAGAACAGGTTGTTTTATTTCGCCATCTTGCATATTTCTAGTGTTGTGCCATTGTTCCTACTGATGTATCATGTCGATCTCACGGATGAGATGTTGATGTGTCTAATTTGAGGGATACCCAAGTCAACTAAAATCCATGTATTTTAGCAATGACCAAGTGGGTTGCCGCCGTTGAAACTTTCAGGAATGTGTGTTTACACACGAGGCGTAGTTCAACCGTTTGAGTACACTTTCGAATCTTCACGAAATAATATTTTTAAAACTGCCACAGGTTTGTTGACTTACATCCCACATATTTTTGACTTCGCATGTATTTATGACAGATGGTTGTTTCAAGTACTGCCAAAGTTTTTTTTTAGTATGGCCACTTGCCGGAATGTGCTAGTTGTGTAAACACATGAGAACAAACAACGTTTTCTAAATACAGCGATTATGAATTTTAGTCGACTTTTGAGTTGATACATTACATTTTTATCAGTTTTATTTTGGGGGTACCCTTATTTGGGTGGCGGTCAAATAACCCATGTAAAGGCCACCTTTTATCTTAAAAGTGTTCCAGATAGCCAAGTTGAGTGCCCTCAATAGCATACATTGAATACAACGGCATAGGAATGAATGTTTTTGTCTTGGTATAAAAATTGGTGCAATATATTTTTTTTGCACAGTTTAGGTAATCCTCAAATTCTTCAACCCTGCCACCCACACCGTCCAATCATTCTCTGCACCAACAATACATGTATTGTTTTGTTTAAAAATGTTTTTGTGTTAGTTTCTATTGCAAGAGAATGTCTTGTAGCATCAAAAATGCCTAAATACCCTTTTCATTGGCGGCCATTTTGAAAATTGTTAAAAAACTACTGATTTCTAATTTTTTTCACGGTGGCTCTGTATCAGGTTTTGTTAAGCAAAAGCAAATGTCCATTTACGCCAAATTTGCTGTTAATCTCATGAAGTGAAATATGTCTAACATACCCAGACATAGAAAGGTCAAAACAAAACAATAGGTACTACTTTCACTATCGTCGTCTGCAACGAAAACGGCAAAAAGCTTTGCTACGTACACAGAGGACGAAATTGCAAAGAAAAGATCGAACCTTACACCTGTGACTAGGAAAAGTTGCATAGACAGTTCCGTGCGGATCTTACCATGTATCAACGTACATCCGATGCTCAGAACCTACAGATGGGTGACGCTTTGGCGATTGAGGCTTCGTCTTCAGCTCTAACACGCACGCAGACAGTCAGGCAGGTCTAATCTGCACCAGTGGTGATGGAAGGTTTGGATTTAGAAACACTCGAATGTTACTTCGACAAGATAAACGAACCAAAAGACGAAAGTGTGCCCCAAATTCGGAAAATATTCTTTCAAAACTGCACTGTAAACAACATCAACATCACTGTGAGAAAATGAACAATCCAAACACAACCAGTTCCCCTGTGGAACATTTCGGGTGGACTTTCCCACGACCTGACCTACACACATTCTCCGTGTTCGTTCGCGCTTTGCATTCAATCTATGTTAGTGCGCGCGTGTGTTTGTGTGTTTAGCTTTCGTTGGTTTGTGCTGTTTGGCTCAAACAAAGTTTATTTCTTTTCATTGAAAGATTCAGAAACGTTGGTTGATACTTTGTTAAATGCATTCAACCAGAAAAAGACACGAAACGCATTGGATCTATCTTCTGCGCGCATGCGTGTGTAGGGTATGTGTGAAAAGGCAATTGTGTTTTCAGTCTTGTTTTGTGCCTGTTATTTCGTCCCCAAAAACTCATTTCTGTCTTTCTATGCCTATGCTGTGAGACATAATCGCTATTACGAGTTAGTCCTGTGACAGAGAGTTTTCTTGCACACTCGACTGCTGCTGTGTCACTTCGGCTACGCTGTCGTGAGACATCTACAGTCTCGTGTGCAAGAAAACTCTCTGTCACACGACTAACTCGTAATAGCGGGTAATGTCACACGCATTCCTTCTTTGCCACTATTAAAGCAAACGTGTGCAATATTGTATGTTACACGCTTTGATGCCGAAATCAATAATTTTGATCATGCATTTATTTCTGAAAATGTTTACCTTCACATACATTCAGTCACTACCTTAAACACTTATGTTTTCAGTATTCATTTCAAGTGATCACGAACGTAGAAAAATGGGTATCAAAGTGTTGTTACATTTTGTTGTGCATTCTGAATAGTGTGCCAACAGGCCTTGGTCAGTGTATCTGTGTACTTCGTGTTTGACGGAAAAAGAATAACACCAACCCCGTTCTCCTGTATATAACTGAAAGCCACATTTTCTTCTTCATTCAATTTCTGTTTTCAAAATAATAATAATAATAATAATGGTGATTTCTATAGCGCTTTCGAACACACAAAGCGCTTTACAAAAGCAATAACAACATCATTACCAGAATGACGCCATTGACGGAATAGAACACAATCATAAACACTTTACAACAAAAACCAAAAACAAAACATAAATGTTACAAAAATCCAGAGGCTCTTACAGGAACGAACTCTCAGTATACACAACAATTATGATGCACACACAGTACACACACACACACACACACACACACACACACATGTCCACACACACGCACACACACACACACACGCACACACACGCACACACACACACACACACACACGGTAAACATTGTTCATCCGAAAAGTGCACATTCACAGGGTCGCGACAACTACATCATCATAGAATGCTTCTCTGAAGAGGTGAGTCTTGAGATTTGCTTTGAAAGAAGGCAGAGATGGACTGAGACGTAGAGACAAAGGGAGTTTGTTCCAGATATGATCAGCTGCGACTGAAAGCTTCGTCAACTTTCCACTTACACGACAAGCTCCCTTTACCAAGCTTCAATTAAGAACCCTGAATACGAAAGGTCAAAACAAAACCATAGGTACTACTTTCACTATCGCCGTCTGCAACGAAAACCGAAAATGGCGAAACGCTTTGCTACGTACACAGAGGACGAAATTGCAAAGAAAAGATCGAACCTTACACCTGTGACTAGGAAAAGTTGCATAGACAGTTCCGTGCGGATCTCACCACGTATCAACGTACATCCGATGCTCAGGACCTACAGATAGGTGACGCTTTGGTGATTGAGGCTTCGTCTTCAGCTCTAACACGCACGCAGACAGTCAGGCAGGTCTAATCTGCACAAGCGGTGTTGGAAGGTTTTGATTTAGAAACACTCGAATGTTACTTCGACGAGATAAACGAACCAAAAGTCAAAAGTGTGCCCCAAATTCGGAAAATATTCTTTCAAAACGGCACTGTAAAAACCATCAACATCACTGTGAGAAAATAAACAATACAAACACAACCAGTTCCCCTGTGGAACATTTCGGGTGGACTTTCCCACGACCTGACCTTCAGAAATCCTCCGTGTTCGTTCGCGCTTTTCGTTCAATCTGTGTTAGTGCGCGTGTGTGTTTGTTACGGGGGCCAGGAGGCCCCCATTCTATACGGATAGTTTCGAGGTTGACCATGGGCAGCGCCATTTTGTTGTGAAATACGTCATCAGTTTGTGTACACAGGAAGTTGTGACATCCGTCACCCTATGGGAGGGGTGAAGGCAACATTGGTCATCAGTAGAAAGTTGTGAAATCCGTCACCCTGTGGGAGGTGTGAAGGCAAAATTGGTTATCACTGAGTTTGTGTAACACAGGAAGTTGTGAAATACGTCTCCCTATGGGAGGTGTGACGGCAAAATTGTTCAACAAAAACATCATTGGTCGAACTGTGCAGGGTCAACCGCAAAAAACTCTAACCATTCATTCTATTCTGCATTTGAGTGACTTATATAACGACATTTTTATTTCTTATTTTCAGCACAGGTGTAGGAAAAATCATGAACCAAAATGTTATTTATTTTCTAATTTAACGTTTGTTTTACAAATGTGACCATGGTCTTTCAAACATACAGTGACATTAAACATTGTTATGTTAAAAAAAAGAAAAAAGAAAAAAAGCTTTTGTGCACAAATCAGAGAATACATTGTACATTTTATCTACTGGCCAAACAGTGTCTGTGGCGGCAAAGGACCCAGCAAGTTGCGCTGATCTATATTTTTAGATCAGTGGCAAGTTGTCAAGAACAGGCGCTTGCATTGGATGTGTCCACTGATAGTAGGTTTGGTTGTTATGATCAATCAGAATGATGTGGGAATAAAAATGTATGACAGTTTGGTATGATGACATGTAATTCACATATGCTGAAATGTAATAGTATACATGATATAATATTATTATGGCTGTTGCCATGACCATGAACCCCAAGAAAGGTTTAATGTTATGTAAAATCAAAATACCAAAATCAAACACCTATTAATCTGGTCTACGGCGCGGGAAGATTGAGGCCTTCGTAAACGTTCAACGCTGGCCAATAATGATTTTAACAATGTTGTGTCGTTTTGTATTATGTTTTATTTTGTTGATCAATTGATAAATATGTCTTCCCAACATATTACAAATCAAACAGAAATAAAGTCTTAGAGAACTACAATAATTATTGTTGCCGTCAAAACCTGGCAAGGCCTCAACCGTTCTCACGAGATCAGTTACATTTTTTTTTCTCTCTCTCTCTCTGTATGTATGTCTTTGTCTGTGTCTCCCTCTGAGTCTCTCCGCTTCTGTCTTTCTATGTCTGTCTCTGTCTATGTGTGTGTGCGTGTCTCTCTCACTCTCGCTTTCTCTCTCTCTCATCTGACTCTTGGCACACATGTCAAAGCAGAGGTTAACTTGAGTGCACGTGTACCTAGCAGGAGGGGGGGATTTCTTGAATTAGCTGAGGGCGGTGGTGAACATGGGTCAAAGCAGAGGTTGGGCTATTTTTAGACCATCAACACAGACAGTCAGTACAGCGTCGTCAATCCCCGCGTGAAGGAAATCGCTCACCTTCCACGTCCAAAACGTAGTGATATTATTGACACGCCAGATTAGCGCGGTAGCGTATTGTGCTAAGCAGGAAAGCGCGCTTTTCTGTATTCTTGTTAACTTCGCAATTTCCGGAAAACATCCACTTTCACTTTGAGACTGTTCTTTTTACATTCGACACTTTCAAAACCACTTTGCATTGCAATACTGAAATATTTTTTTCTGTGGTCGAAAGCTACAGCCAATCGTTATTATATCCCCTTAGGTACAGTTTTATAACATTATTGGCACATGTAAACAATAGGAATTAATTAATGAACGCTACGAAAAGGGCAGCCTTTAACCTCCCTGTTGTCACTCAGCATTTTTTTTAATTCTCATCCACACTTTCAGCACTCCCCCCACCCGCCCTCTTCATCTCAGATGTAATTAATTTTGTAAATGACGTTTTCAGCCTTCAATCCACTATGTAACATAGTAAGTCAAGCTTTTCAAACCTTATTAATAATTGATTTGATACCCCCCGCGGGTTAGGGGGAGTCCCATATTGGTTGGGACGAGAAAGAATTTACCCAATGCTCCCCAGCATGTTGTAAGAGGCGACTAACGGATTTTGTTTCTCCTTTTACCCTTGTTAAGTGTTTCTTGTATAGAATATAGTCAATTTTTGTAAAGATTTTAGTCAAGCAGTATGTAAGAAATGTTAAGTCCTTTGTACTGAAAACTTTCATTCTCCCAGTAAGGTAATATATTGTACTACATTGCAAGCCCCTGGAGCAAATGTTTGATTAGTGCTTTTGTTAACAAGAAACAATTGACAAGTGGCTCTATCCCCTCTCCCCCCTTTCCCCGTCGCGATATAACCTTCGTGGTTGAAAACGACGTTAAACACCAACTAAAGAAAGAAAGAAATTGCTTTGATCATGATGTTTTGCTGATGTTCAGTTTATTATTTAATGAAGATCTCATGGTTCAAAATTTCATATTGTTTTTTCAAAAACGTGCGTGTGTTCCATTTCAAACTAACCTCACTGATGTGAACTCCATTATTACTGTCACATCTGTTTTACTAATTACACCCATAATCCAAACCAACGCGCAAACACACACACACCACAACTACACACATATGTACTCGTTACCATTAGCCAACGCTCGTCACAACACTGATAGTCTACGAAGCAATCTCTTCGATCATCTCTGCGCTGAGTCGGTCACACTTTTGCTCACCCCTGCCAACAATCTCAAACGTATCCTTTTTTTTCAATCGCTACAACATTATCATACAGCTTTGTATGTCTCACTAAATTATAAATAATAATAATAATAATAATAAAGTGTATTTATATTGCGCCTATCCCTTACAAAAAACAAAAATATTTGGCTCTAAGCGCATTACAACATGTGTAGGGACTTGGTACAATCAAGTCTGACAAATACAATAACACAATATACAAGTACAGTCGGTCTCTTGGGTAAAAATGGGAAAAGCAGCTTCGACATTTAAACACTGCCACTAAAAAATCCTCTAACAATGCATACTGCTTTACAATATGCATTTATGTATAAATATAGTTAAAGAACATCGAGTTAATAGGAATTAGAAAAGGTTCTTATGATAAAACTATCTAGCGAACGACGAAGAAGAAGAAGAATAAAACTATCAATGTCAATGTATAACAAGTCATTCAACGTAAATGGCCAAAGAACAACAACAAAGCAATAATAATAAAACAGTTATACTCAATGGCTAATAACGAGGCAGAACTAAATAGTATCGACACAAGATTAAAACAAAACATATTCCTGGAGACACATTTATACATGTATCAAATAATCAATATACAAAATACAGCACTCGCACACTCGCACACACACGCCAAGGCACGTGTAGTCGCACTCATACACCGCGACAGCTATCGCGCGCACGTACAAGGGAAAAAATAAACAAAGAAACAGGCACATGAAATAGCAACCCGTCCCCAGCCGGCCCACAGCGCGCTACGATGGCAAGTGACCCCTCTCCTCAATGTGGCAGATACTGAACAGGCTAGGCGTTGAAGTATTGCCGGAAGAGGTGTGTTTTTAGAGAGGACTTGAAGGAAAGGAGAGAGGTAGAAAGGCGGACAGACATGGGCAGAGAGTTCCAAATAGAGGGAGCTGTGTAGATAAAGGCGCGCTTGCCGAAAGCGTTCAGTTTGATGCGTGGGACAACAAGGTGCCCTGCGTCAGCGGATCTGAGGTTGCGTGTGGGGACGTGTGGCGTTAAGAGCGAAGACAGGTAAGAAGGGGCAGAGTCGTCGTGAAGGCTACGGTAACACAGGGTAGCTATTTTATATGTTATGCGTGCTTTGATTGGTAGCCAGTGAAGGGTCATGAGGAGAGGGGTGACATGGTCGCGCTTGCGCTTGCGCAGCACAAGACGTGCTGCATTGTTCATGATGCGCTGTAGGCGGTCTAGCTTGGCGTCTGGGAGGCCGGCTAGGAGCGAGTTGCAGTAATCCAGTCTCGACAAAATAAAAGCCGAAACCAGTGTCTTGGTTGCGTCGAGGGAAAGAAGGTGTCTGATTTGGCTAATCCTCCGCATTTCAAGAAAGGCGGTTCTGCAGAGTGAGTTGATGTGGGCGTCCATTGACAGGCTACTGTCAAGGTGGACACCCAGGTTTTTTACTTTGGCGCTGAATGTGACTGTGGTATCAGAAAGCGTAAGACTGGATGTTTCTGAAAGAAGCTTTAAGTTTGATTGTTTGCCAACTGGCATGATCTCTGTCTTATCATCGTTCATCTTGAGCTTGTTGACTGTCATCCACTGTTTGATGTGATCGCTGCATGATTCTATTGACTGCCCTAACTCTGTAAACTGTTTGGTGTGTGCGGATTTTTGTAGTTGAGTGTCGTCTGCGAACATGTGGTACAGGACATTGTGGTGCTTTATGACTTTGCCTAACGGCTGTATGTACATAGTGAATAACACTGGGCCTAACACAGATCCTTGTGGGACTCCATACTTTAGTATGGTGTCCTCGGAGTGCCTATTTTGGATCACAACAGCCTGAGTGCGTCCAGTCAGGTAGGAGCAGAACCACCCCAGAGCCGTGCCTGTTATGCCGAATGTGGTGTTCAACCTTGCCAGCAGTATATCGTGGTCGATGGTGTCGAACGCTGCGGATAGGTCCAACAGGGCCAGAAGCGAAACAGAGCCGCTGTCACAGGCAGTGAGAAGATCATTCGCTACCTTAAGTAGGGCTGTTTCAGTGCTGTGATCTGCGCGGTAGGCGGACTGTAATGGTTCAACCATACCTGTCTTAGCAAGATGCTCTGACAATTGGGCCAAAACAACCTTTTCAAGGACTTTCGAAACAAAAGGCAAATTAGAGACAGGGCGGTAGTTCTTAAAAGTGTTGATGTCAAGGTTAGCTTTTTTTAGGAGGGGAGTGACTACTGCATGCTTAAAAGAAGGGGGTACTTGACCGGATGTGAGGGATTGATTTATGATATCAGTAATGACAGGGAGTAATTCTTCTAGACACTCGTTTAATAGCTCTGAAGGAATTGGGTCGAGAATACAGGATTTGGGTGGAGCTTTTTCAATGATCTTCTTCACTTGTTCTTTAGTGACAGGGGAAAAATCGGTGAGGTGGGCGCCGTGAAATGGCGCATGCTCTGGATGCCCAGGAGCAGCATCAAGCTCAACTCGGATCTTCTCGATTTTTTCGGCAAAAAAGTCCCCAAACTTATCTGGAAGGTCATCAAGAGGGACGGAGTTTGGGAGCTTTTTATTTTGAATTTTACCGAGGAGCTGCCCTGTGATTAGGAAGAGTTCTTTGCTGGAGGTGCTGTTCTCGATTTTCTGAGAAATAAACTGGTGTCTGTTCTTATCCACCATCTCTTTGACGGCCTCTCGGTGAAAAGCAAAGATTTGCCTGTGGACCGTGAGAGCCGATTTCCTCCACTCTCTCTCAGCGCGACGCCGATCTTGCTTGGCTGTTGAGACCTCCGGCGTAAGCCAAGGTGCCGAGGGTCTGTCGGTGACAGTGCGTGTGGTGAGAGGGGCGTGCTTGTCCAGAATCCGGCGCAGGTCGCTGTTGTAGCTGGACACGAGGTCATGTCTGTCTAACTGGAGTGCTCTGACGTCATCCTTCAGTGCTGCCATGTCGATAGGTTTCATGTTGCGCGAGGTGACGACTCGTCTGGCAGGGCCTGGCTTCTGAAGGTCAAAGCTGAAAGAAATGACGAAGTGGTCGGAGATCAACATGTCCTGCACAATCAGGTCGAAGACGCCGACGTCCCCACCGACCACCACCCAGTCAAGAGTGTGTCCACGACGATGCGTCGGCCTGTCTACCAGCTGGGATAAGTTGAGAGTGGGGAGCAGTGTTTTCAGCGTGTTAACGTTCAAGTCCGACTGTGAATCATAATGAAGGTTGATGTCTCCGACAACTACAAGATTACAGTGCAAATTGGCGTATTCGTCTAAAAGCTCTGTGAACTCAGCCAAAAACTGCGGAGTAGATAGTTTGTTCTTTTTATTGGGGGGAGGGCGGTATACACAAAGAAATGTGAGGTCTTGATTGCAATGACGGATTTTAGTCTTGCACAGTTCGAACGAAAGAAAGTCAAACCGTTCAAGCGAAATGTCTACGTAGTCGCGCAATGAAGTGCGATAGAGCACGGCCAGACCACCACCCGCGCCAGTCAGACGTGGGCAGGAGTGGAGGGTGAAGCCCGGGGGGGTCATCGCTTGCATCAGGGGCTCGTCGCCGACCTCTCTAAACCAAGTCTCTGTTATGAAGACTAAGTCCGCTTGGCTATCGTGTATCAGGTCCACTAGCTCGGTCGTTTTGTTGCGGCACGACTGGGCGTTCAGGTAGCACACCTTGAAATGTTTGGAATCATCCCCCTACTTTGTGGGGAGTGTGCGTTTGATACTGACTAGATTTGATCTGTTAATACATTTTTGGCTGTGTGCCACGGCTCGTGTGCCTGTGGATGCGATAATTTCTATCTTCATTGTCTTTGGAACGTGTGTGATGTCAGGTTGGTTTATCTTAATCATGTTGGATAGGTTACGCTTAGATTCTCTTTGATACAAGTGTATACCATCGTTAAAATCAGATGTATGTGGTTGTTTGTTGCCTTGAATGCCCCAAGGGGCAAAAATTAGTGTTTCTTCCATACTAATTAGCCTCATTTGCCTAAACCATATAGGAGTTATCCGTCCTCATAGAGTTAAATTTTTTTATATCAATCCCATGCTAATTTCAAATACAGCGTTTTGCTATTCACTTCAATATAATAGTAAATAACAATCAAGAAATAACGAAGTCTTTAAACCACAATTTCCCAGATATTTACACTTTTCATTTTGTTTCAATTCACACCACAAAACATACACTTCGCCTTTTGCTATTCAGTCTCAAGTCTAAATAATAATAGTATAAATCATAACTAATTTTCTTCACACCATCATAGACATAATGTTGCCTCACATGTTCTTTGTACAATCGTTGGTTTTCACAATAAATATTGCATTACTGTAATTGTCTTTTTTGTTTTTAACAATGTCTTTCCAAAAACAAAACTCAAAGATCACAAAAGCTATTGCAACCTACTCCTATCTCTCGTCTCTCTTCCTGGGTACAATGGTACCTAAGACTTACATTCAAATGTTTACATTTCCATGCTACCCACATTGTCAAAATACCAATAATTATTCAAAACAAATGTTAACTACTACCTAACTTCATTTCAGACCCACACCCATTATTATACACACATTTTCACATTTAAACCATTAGTCGGCCCCCTGTCGATATTTATCGACTAAGTTCCTTGTGTGTTTAGCTTTCGTTGGTATGTGCTGTTTGATTCAAAATAAGTGTATCTTTTTTCATTGAAAGATTCAGAAACGTTGGTTGATACTTTGTTGAATGCATTCAACCAGAAAAGACACGAAACGCATTGAATCTATTTTCTGCGCGCATGCGTGTGTAGGGTATGTGTAAAAGGGCAATTGTGTTTTTCAGTCTTGTTTTGTGCCTGTTATTTCGTCCCCCAAAACTCATTTCTGTCTTTCTATGCCTATGCTGTGAGACATAATCGCTATTACGAGTTAGTCGTGTGACAGAGACTCAGAGTTTTCTTGCACACTCGACTGCTGCTGTCTCACTTCGGCTACGCCGTCGTGAGACATCTACAGTCTCGTGTGCAAGAAAACTCTCTGTCACACGACTAACTCGTAATAGCGGATAATGTTGCATGTTACCATTACATACAATTAAACGCTTGCTATAACAACGTGTTTTGTAGAAAGAAATGAGTGTGTGTGTGTATCCGTGTTTGTGTGTGTGTGTGTGTGTGTGTGTGTGTGTCCGTGTGTGAGTGTGAATGTGTGTGTGTGTGCGTGTGTGTGTGTGTGTCCGTGTGTGTGTGTGTATGTGTGTGTGTCCGTGTGTGAGCGTGTGTGTGTATGCATGTGTCCGTGTGTGTGTGTGAGTGTATGTGTGAGTGTGTGTGTGTGTCCGTGTTTGTGTGTGTGTGTGTGTGTGTGTGTGTCCGTGTGTATATATGTGTGTGTGTGCGTGTGTGTGTGTGCGTGTGAGTGTGTGTGTGTGAGTATGTACGTGTGTAAGCGTGTGAGTGTGTGTGTGCGTGTGTGTGTGTGTGAGTGTGTGTGCGTGTGTGTGTGTGTGTGTGTGTGTTCGTGTACGTGTGTGTGCGTGTATGTGAGTGGGTGTGTCTGTGTGGTCGCAAGGTGAAAGAGAAGCGGACGTGTTTCAGTGTAGTAGATTGACTGAATTGTTAATCACGCTTCAGCGGTCTTGTTTGTTTCAGTCTTTTAATTGTGATTTGAAGAGTAACAGAATGTTTCGTTTTGGTTAAAATACTTTGACACAACACATGACCGAGAGAGTTAAGTTACAAATCACAGCACATTCTCACGGCTGAAATTACCAACGTGATTAAATAGTTATAAAAACGTATTATGTAAGATGAATTCGCAATTCACTGGTTTGTTCTGTGTGTTTCCTTGCTTGTACGTTTGTTTGACTGTCTTTTGATAATACTTTGTAGCCAAGTGGCGTATCCAGTCTTTTTGTGTAATTATCTCCTGCCCGACCCAGTTGCCTCCCCTGTCTATTATCTTCCCCTGACCCAAGTTGTGTCTCCCGCTAGGATTATTGTGTGTTTACTATCGTAGGGTAGACTCTTGACCGGATTCCTTTCTAACCTCTTATCTCAGATTTAGGTGGTCGTTATGTAATGTGCCGCCAGACTGTCTGGGTAATCGTTGGACTCGGCGTTTTGTCAAGTGGGTGTCATTTCTTTTGACAGTGTAAATCATAGAAGATGCCAGGTGGCTTTGAGGTTTTAGTCTCTTACCCCCCCCCCCTTCTTTGTAACTGGTTGTAATCTAATGAGCCATATCCGGTGTGTGACACCTCTGTAACGATTTCTGCCTCTTTAACGATCCTTTTCATTTGGCAGGCAATCTTAAGTAGAACGCCCCCCGTTGTCTGACACCTAGGTAGCCTCCCTATTGGCTTATCGCCACAGGGTATCGGAAGTGGCCAGCCTTTAAAAGACTGACCAGTTAGACTAGAGGAGAGAACGCGATTTGTAATACTGAGCTGTGTGCTGCTCATATGTGTCGGTCGACGTGTGGTTGTAACTGAATTCCGAAACCTGTGCTCTTGTGTTTACTGTTTTACGTGTGCTCACTGAGGAGAATCTACACTGCTTTCTGGTATCTACTTTCTGGTGTCTACTTTCTGGTGTCTACTTTCTGGTGTTTGCTTTCTGGTGTTTGCTTCTGGTGTACGTTAATTAAAAGTCACGTTATCGCAACCTCTGTCTTGGCGTCTCATTTATGCTTCCTGGCCTATTTCCCCCCCTTCCACTCTACCCTATCACATCTGGCGCATGCGAGCAGGATTCAGGAAGTAGAGACGCCGTAGTTTAACACCAGAAAGCAGGGGTAGCAGTGTAGGAGGTACTCGGCGTATCCAAGATGGCGGTCGACGGGGTTCCTAGACCCCAGTGGCAGATGTTCCCCCCTCCCAGGCTTCCTGTCTTCACTGGTGGTGATGATGGCTGTCAGCTCGACGATTTCAGCACTGAGGCAGTGCGCATCATTTCCCATTTCAACATGGCGGCACTTGGAGGGGAGGGAGCAGAGTGGCTGATCCAGTCACTCGCTGGGGCTGCCAGGAAGGAGGTTAACCTGCACCCCCCTCAGGCAACTGCCACGGCTGACCTTGTCTTGACCATCCTGCAGGACACGTTTGGGGACCACGCCAGTATTTCCACTCTCCTAGCGTCGTTCTACAGCATCTCCCAGAGTCAAGAGGAGAGCATTCTCTCATATGCCCACAGGTTGCAGGCTCCGCAGGTGAAGACGAATGCTGTTGTTGCCGGTACGGTTTCCGATGCTGCACTTCGTGATCGATTCATGCACGGACTGTTCTTGCCTGCAATGAGACGGGACCTCATGCGCTTTGTGAGAGGGCGTGAGGCTGTCACTTTTGCGGCAGTCCGTGCAGAAGCTCTCAGGTGGATGAGGGAAGATTTCGAGGTGGTGACGAAGCACCAACAACAAGCAACAGAGAGCAGCACTGAGGTACGCAGCCTTCAATTACAAGTCAGCGAACTCGCCATCAAGTCAGCAGAGCTTCGAGCTGCCTTGCACCAACGCCCGCCGGCAGCCTCTCGTCAACAGCAACCGTCCGCGAAGCCACGTTGTTGGCTTTGCAACCACCACGGGCATCTACAGAACAGGTGCCCTACCAAGCGTCATAGAGGTGAACAACTGCTGTCATGGAGACAGCCAAGTGAGAAACGCGTGAGTCATCAGTCAACATCCATCACGGCGCAACCTCTCCGTGAGCAAAGCTGTCAGACGGAGGAACAACATCGGCTGGCGACAAACCCCGTCCCCGTGCAGCTACACGACACTCAACAGGTCATATTTTGGGATTCCATGCTCAATCTTGCCCCTTTACCCCAAGTCCCTGCTACCCCAACATTCCCGGACCGAGGCACTGTCTGCATTGCACGCCCTGTCTTCCCCCCACCCGTCCAGCCTCATCCGGTGCAGCCAGCGGCCCCTGCACCTGTTCTACAGGCCCAGGTACTTCCAGTGCCAGTACTGCGAGTCCAAGACCAGCCTCTGGCTAGAGACCCAGAACCTCTGGTTCCTCCTCCAGCTGCTGTGCCTGTGCGCCGCTCACAGCGTATACGGCAGATATTGTCGTCGTTCTGAGT
Source organism: Littorina saxatilis (assembly GCF_037325665.1). NCBI lineage: Eukaryota > Metazoa > Mollusca > Gastropoda > Littorinimorpha > Littorinidae > Littorina > Littorina saxatilis. The sequence continues at coordinate 50,000 of NW_027129210.1, forward strand.
AGTGCTGTAATAAACTTGATCATTTTGAACAGACGGACTTGTGTGTAATATAATAAGTGTGCCGCTGTCATGTCCCCGCCATCCGTCTACAGTGAACAGTCAGGTTAACAATGTGCTGCTGTCACGTGGGCAATGTGTCATTTGTGAGACTGTTTGTGCTCAGCTAAGAGACTGTGTGTACATTATGATTATTGATTGCCTGTTGTATTGTGTCCTTTATGAATGGGTTGGGTGACTGTGAGTGTCATCCGTTACCGTTTCTGATTTTATTTGTTGTTTCACTTGGGTGAACTTGTGTTTGATTTATAGATGTCATTTTCAGCTATTCCCGAGGCGCTGTACCTGCGAGGACGCAGTTGGTATAGAGCTGGGGGGGATGTAGCCAAGTGGCGTATCCAGTCTTTTTGTGTAATTATCTCCTGCCCGACCCAGTTGCCTCCCCTGTCTATTATCTTCCCCTGACCCAAGTTGTGTCTCCCGCTAGGATTATTGTGTGTTTACTATCGTAGGGTAGACTCTTGACCGGATTCCTTTCTAACCTCTTATCTCAGATTTAGGTGGTCGTTATGTAATGTGCCGCCAGACTGTCTGGGTAATCGTTGGACTCGGCGTTTTGTCAAGTGGGTGTCATTTCTTTTGACAGTGTAAATCATAGAAGATGCCAGGTGGCTTTGAGGTTTTAGTCTCTTACCCCCCCCCCCCCTTCTTTGTAACTGGTTGTAATCTAATGAGCCTTATCCGGTGTGTGACACCCCTGTAACGATTTCTGCCTCTTTAACGATCCCTTTCATTTGGCAGGCAATCTTAAGTAGAACGCCCCCCGTTGTCTGACACCTAGGTAGCCTCCCTATTGGCTTATCGCCACAGGGTATCGGAAGTGGCCAGCCTTTAAAAGACTGACCAGTTATAGACTAGAGGAGAGAACGCGATTTGTAATACTGAGCTGTGTGCTGCTCATATGTGTCGGTCGACGTGTGGTTGTAACTGAATTCCGAAACCTGTGCTCTTGTGTTTACTGTTTTACGTGTGCTCACTGAGGAGAATCTACACTGCTTTCTGGTATCTACTTTCTGGTGTCTACTTTCTGGTGTTTGCTTTCTGGTGTTTGCTTCTGGTGTACGTTAATTAAAAGTCACGTTATCGCAACCTCTGTCTTGGCGTCTCATTTATGCTTCCTGGCCTATTTCCCCCCCTTCCACTCCACCCTATCACACTTTAAAGAGTTACATATAGTTTTTCTTTGGGTTGAATACCCTGCGATAACAGATGAGAGACCGTAAAACACCAGTTACAAAAATGAAGTCATATACAGTCGAAAGCGTTTATAACGAATCTCAGGGGAAAACGTTTTTTATTCGTTATAATCGATTTTTGTTATAACCGATTAGATCGGTTATAACGAAGCAGGAGGAAAAAAATTGTTATAACCGTTTTCTTCACATTTTCAACGTAAAAATGGTAAAATGTTGGCAAATAAGTATTGTTTTCTGTTGCATAAGTAATATTTTTGTCATATCATTAAAACATTCAATGAGGTACATACATAATCGTACATGAGAGAGAGAGAGAGAGAGAGAGAGAGAGAGAGAGAGAGAGAGAGAGAGAGATACACGGAGAGAGTGTGTGAGAGAGAGAGAGAGAGAGAGAGACAGAGAGAGAGACAGAGAGAGATGGCGAAAGAGAGAGAGAGAGAGAGAGAGAGAGGGGGGGGTATGGGGCATGCAACAGGCCTAGGGAAAGCTGGAGATTCAAGTGGAGAATATCAACTGTTATGTGGTCTATACAACGGTCAAATAAATGAATAATTAAGCAGAGAGATCGTTTTCAACAGAAATACCAAAGTTTGCCTGAAACAATAAACACACACACACACACACACACACACACACACATACACACACACACACACACACACACATCGAATTCTGTTCTTCAACAAATCTGTTTATTATGCCATAACCTTGTACCCAAGAATGTAACAATGAAATAAAAACAACAACAAGAACAACAACAAAAGACCTGGTGTCTAAAAATTGATGTACAAAATAATGGCTTTGTTTTGCAGGCGGAAAAGAAAATAGACAAAAAAACAACACTTAGATGTTTACTTAAACTATCAAGCAATTTACAAATAGAAACAGACTCTAGTGAACGAGGAAGAAGAAGAAGACAAATAGAAACTGGTGAAAACAATTCAAATAAATTCATTTGTAATGAATTTAATTATCCTTGTCTTTTGGAACTACATATTTATGGAAAAATGGATTCTTTTTTCAAACTAAAACTGAAGCACAAAAATAACCTGTACAACTTGACAGTGTTTACAAATGCTTAACTATCGCGACACTAGCAATCCAGTTGGATTAAAATAATAGTGTCGTTAAATAATAACCTTCCCATAAATGAACGCAAAATGAAATGGTCAACACAGATCAGCAACGATACATTTGAATAAGGAAAATTAGCTGCAGCGTGACTCTATAACAGAACAAAGAAATTCAAGTTGCAAAAGTTATACCTTTGTTTCTGCTTTGCATTTTCGTTATAACCGGTTTGTTTTTAGTGATAACTAAGAACACCGCTGGCAGGGAAAAAAATAAAATGTTTGTTATAACCAATATTCGTTATACCCGGTTTCGTTATAGTGATAACTAAGAACACCGCTGGCAGGGAAAAAATAAAATGTTCGTTATAATCAATATTTAGTCGCCATCTTGTTGTATGAATTACTTCCCAAAATTGACGTCATTAGTCATAAGTTACGAAAAAGTTGGATTTGCGTCATAGTTTCGTTCTAACCGGTTCTTTTTCTGGTCTGGGAACAAGAAATGTTGACGTTGTAAGCAGTTTCTCGTTATAACCGGTTTCGTTATAACCAGTTTGTTTTTAGTGATAACTAAGAACAGCGCTGGCAGGGAAAAAATAAAATGTTCGTTATGACCAATATTCGTTATAACCGGTTACGTTATAAACGATTCCGACTGTACAGGCGTTATAGACTACTATGAATGCGTATTACACTTTCTGCTCCGCTTGCTGAGGACTAATGTCTTGATTATCATTGTGTTTCACATGCATTAGCAGAAACCCAAATACAATTAACATTTTCTAGCAGACGATAATATTGCGCAGGCCATGCAGCTGAGTAGTCTGCCCATGGGCCGCTAATTATCAGTTCATGCTCGGAAGAATCAAAAGTACGTCACTGCAGAAAACTGTCTAATTGAATTCGCTCATGAATATATAGATCCCAGCTCAGTCATGGCCAATGTGGCAGTACTGTGACTCAAGATCGGCTTGTCCCTGTGTCTTTGGAGATCCCCTGGTGTGACGCAGTGTGTGGTACTCGTCATCGTCAGCTGCGCTGCTCTGTGTGACATCCTGTTTGGAATATAACAGTGAGCATTGTTTAGGCCAAAAAAAAAAATTTGTCTGTTTCTGGTAACATGGCTAAAAAATATAGGGTCGGTAGGTCGGGATTATTTTTTTTATTTTTTTATTTTTTCTTTTTTTTTAACCCCAAATGTAGACCAATAAAACTAACTTTAAAAATCGCGCAAAGAGACTGGATTCACTATACATAGAGACAAGACACTCAACACATTTACAAATCGTCAGCGGACTTTCGTTTTCACACGTTTTTGTTGTTCATTTTCTCACCCTGTCCTTTACCACCAAAAAAAATATAAAAAAATTTGAGTTTGGAAAAAAAAAGTTTAGGGTCGGCGCCGAAATTTAGGGTCGGTCGGGTGACCAGAAACAGACAATTTTTTTTTTTTGGCCTTATACCACAAGCAGCTTGATGACTGTAACGATTGTGTAAAATTCAAACGCGTTGAAATAAGCGATGTTTGTGGCGAGTGTGCGGGCACATTGAATAGTGAAGACGTGCCCACATCCTGATAGCTTAGAAAAAACCACTTGAACTGCTTTTCGGGTGGTCTTTTTGTCATTCACTCCCGCTTAGACACACTAAAATCATTGTAACTCTGGAACCATTAAAGGTATCGTTTTGAAATTTTAAGTATCTCTCACACACCTAATTTGCTCTCTGTCTGCAAATTTTTAGTGTGTACATGACAAAACATTAAAATTAATTGATTATGATAATTTACATAAACACTACCGATGGCGCAGGTTCACACAAACCCATACTTTTAAAGAGTAGTAGTGATTGTAACTATCCCTCTGCCGACGGCGCGGGTTCTGCTACACCCATAATTACCAAAGCGGCGGAACAGTGTCAGTCTGCCTGTTTGTCTCCAAGAGACTGTCTGTCTCTCTGTCTGTCTGTCCGTATCTCTCTGTCTGTATGTCTGTTGTCAGTTGCTCTGTCTGTCTGTCTGTCTATCTGTCTATCCGTCTATCTGTCTATCCGTCTATCTGACTGTCTGTCTATCTGACTGTCTGTCTCTGTCTCTCTCTCTGTCTCTCTCTGTCTCTCTCTCTCTGTCTCTCTTTTTCTCTCTCTCTCTTAGTCTCTATCTCTGTCTCTCTCTCTCTCTTAGTCTCTCTCTCTGTCTCTCTTTCTTAGTCTCTCTCTCTCTTTCTTAGTCTCTCTCTCTCTTTCTTAGTCTCTCTCTTTCTCTCTCTCTCTTTCTTAGTCTCTCTCTCTCTCTCTTTCTTAGTCTCTCTCTCTCTCTTTCTTAGTCTCTCTCTCTCTTTCTTAGTCTCTCTCTCTCTTTCTTAGACTCTCTCTCTCTTTCTTAGTCTCTCTCTCTCTTTCTTAGTCTCTCTCTTTCTTAGTCTCTCTCTCTTTCTTAGTCTCTCTCTCTCTTTCTTAGTCTCTCTCTCTCTTTCTTAGTCTCTCTCTCTCTCTTTCTTAGTCTCTCTCTCTCTCTTTCTTAGTCTCTCTCTCTCTCTTTCTTAGTCTCTCTCTCTCTTTCTTTGTCTCTCTCTCTCTCTTTCTTAGTCCCTCTCTCTCTCTCTTTCTTAGTCTCTCTCTCTCTCTCTTTCTTAGTCTCTCTCTCTCTCTTTCTTAGTCTCTCTCTCTCTTTCTTAGTCTCTCTCTCTCTCTTTCTTAGTCTCTCTCTCTCTCTTTCTTAGTCTCTCTCTCTCTATTTCTTAGTCTCTCTCTCTCTTTCTTAGTCTCTCTCTATCTCTTTCTTAGTCTCTCTCTCTCCCTCTCTCTTTCTTAGTCTCTCTCTCTCTCTCTTTCTTAGTCTCTCTCTCTCTCTTTCTTAGTCTCTCTCTCTCTCTTTCTTTGTCTCTCTCTCTCTCTTTCTTAGTCTCTCTCTCTCTCTTTCTTAGTCTCTCTCTCTCTCTCTTTCTTAGTCTCTCACTCTCTCTTTCTTAGTCTCTCTCTCTTTCTTAGTCTCTCTCTCTCTCTTTCTTAGTCTCTCTCTCTCTCTCTCTTTCTTAGTCTCTCTCTCTCTTTCTTAATCTCTCTCTCTCTTTCTTAGTCTCTCTCTCTCTCTTTCTTAGTCTCTCTCTCTATCTTTCTTAGTCTCTCTCTCTCTCTTTCTTAGTCTCTCTCTCTCTGTCTTTCTTAGTCTCTCTCTCTCTCTCTCTAGCTCTTTCTTAGTCTCTCTCTCTCTCTTTCTTTGTCTCTCTCTCTCTCTTTCTTAGTCTCTCTCTCTCTCTTTCTTAGTCTCTCTCTCTCTCTTTCTTAGTCTCTCTCTCTCTCTCTCTCTTTCTTAGTCTCTCTCTCTCTCTCTTTCTTAGTCTCTCTCTCTCTCTCTTTCTTAGTCTCTCTCTCTCTCTCTTTCTTAGTCTCTCTCTCTCTTTCTTAGTCTCTCTCTCTCTTTCTTAGTCTCTCTCTCTCTCTTTCTTAGTCTCTCTCTCTCTCTCTTTCTTAGTCTCTCTCTCTTTCTTAGTCTCTCTCTCTCTCTTTCTTAGTCTCTCTCTCTCTCTGTCTTAGTCTCTCTCTTTCTTAGTCTCTCTCTCTCTCTGTCTTAGTCTCTCTCTCTCTCTTTCTTAGTCTCTCTCTCTCTCTCTCTTTCTTAGTCTTTCTCTCTCTCTTTCTTTGTCTCTCTCTCTCTCTCTTTCTTAGTCTCTCTCTCTCTCTCTTTCTTAGTCTCTCTCTCTCTATTTCTTAGTCTCTCTCTCTTTCTTAGTCTCTCTCTCTCTTTCTTAGTCTCTCTCTCTCTTTCTTAGTCTCTCTCTCTCTCTCTCTCTCTCTCTCTTTCTTAGTCTCTCTCTCACTCTTTCTTAGTCTCTCTCTCTCTCTCTTTCTTAGTCTCTCTCTCTCTTTTTTAGTCTCTCTCTCTCTTTCTTAGTCTCTCTCTCTCTCTTTCTTAGTCTCTCTCTCTCTATTTCTTAGTCTCTCTCTCTCTTTCTTAGTCTCTCTCTCTCTCTCTTTCTTAGTCTCTCTCTCTCTCTCTCTCTCTCTTTCTTAGTCTTTCTCTCTCTTTCTTTGTCTCTCTCTCTCTCTCTTTCTTAGTCTCTCTCTCTCTCTCTTTCTTAGTCTCACTCTCTCTCTCTTTCTTAGTCTCTCTCTCTCTCTCTCTTTCTTAGTCTCTCACTCTCTCTTTCTTAGTCTCTCTCTCTTTCTTAGTCTCTCTCTCTCTCTTTCTTAGTCTCTCTCTCTCTCTTTCCTAGTCCCTCTCTCTCTCTCTCTTTCTTAGTCCCTCTCTCTATTTCTTAGTCTCTCTCTCTCTTTCTTAGCCTCTCTCTCTCTCTTTCTTAGTCTCTCTCTCTCTCTTTCTTAGTCTCTCTCTCTCTCTCTTTCTTAGTCTCTCTCTCTCTCTTTCTTAGTCTCTCTCTCTCTTTCTTTGTCTCTCTCTCTCTCTTTCTTAGTCTCTCTCTCTCTCTCTCTTTCTTAGTCTCTCTATCTCTCTCTTTCTTAGTCTCTCAGTCTCTCTCAGTCTCTCCCTCCCCCTCTCCCTCCCCCTCTCCCTCCCCTGCAAGAAGTCGGTGAAGGGAGAAACTCGATGCACCCACTGAAGTAGCGCTGTGGGTTTCCCTGAACCCACCCCGTCGTTAGAGAAATAAACGGTAAAAACCCTCTTTCAAATGTATGGGTTCAGACAAACCCGCATCGTCCTTAGAGAAATAAACGGTAAAAACCCTTTCAAATGTATGGGTTCAGACACACCCGCATCGTCGTTAGAGAAATAAACGGTAAAAACCCTCTTTCAAATGTATGGGTTCAGACAAACCCGCATCGTCGTTAGAGAAATAAACGGTAAAAACCCTCTTTCAAATGTATGGGTTCAGACAAACCCGCATCGTCGGGCGTGTGTAGTCAAAAGCGGCATCCGGCAAAGGTTAAAGTTATGTTCAATTGTGTAAGTGTATTGGCCTTCTCCTTCTCCTTCATCTTTTCTAATCCATAAAAGCTTAATGTGCACTATTGTAAAAATGAAACATACCTTATTTGATGATGGTTTGGCTAAAGTCTTAGGCTTGACGGTTGGCTTTGGTTTCTGCACCTGGGCATAGGCAGCTACTTCCGTTTCCGGGTCAGCGACCTTGACTTTCTTAGCCGACTTGTTGACCTGAGCGTACACGTCAGCACACGCATTGTTAGTGGCAGCAGCGGAGAGGCTAGAAGCGACATTCTTTGCGGCTTTGTTTTGAGATGAGCTCTTGTCGACAACAGCATACTCGTCGGTGCCTTCAGTCGTGTGAGCAGGGGAGGAGCCACTGGTGTTTACTGACGATGCAGGGCTTTTCTTTGCTTTGGATTTGTCCACCACTGCATACTCATCTTTCTGTGGCGCACGCGTGTTTCCGTTGCTGCAAAAGCCGATGTCTTCATATCCACCAGACCTGTCGCCCATGCCGCTTGCTTGGTAGCTCGGGGCGTGATTTGCTTCACCATCAACTGTTGTGTATATATCAGCATCAAGCAAGTGAGGCGCGGCAGGATGTCCGTTGTGTGAGTGGGAGGAAATCCGCAGAGCAATGGCGGAGGGCTTGTGGTCAGTGCTGTGTGTGTCGTCTGGGTCTTCGTTTGTGACGTACATTGGGTTGATGTGTTCTTCGAATTCTTTGCAAGGGAAAACAAACAGAATAAAATTAGGCAGGACGTCTTTATAATGTTTTTGGGAATATCTCATTCAATATTTTTGTTTAATGAAAGAAACATGTTACTTTAACGTAACTGACCAAGCAATGAACTAAACATGGACATCAAGTCGACAATCCACTCCCACCAGCGCCACCTACATCAAACAAAAAGGCAATAGCGACTTGATTTCAGGATTGCACGGAGAAAATAACTAATTGCAAATGGTTAAACGGAAAATATGTGTGCAAACCGCTTATACCGTCGTTCTCGTTTGAAGCGTCATTGCTAGATCCGTGCGCGCTTCCACCTGACTTCTGTTTCTTCTTTCTTCTTACAAAAACCACAACGACGACCACCACGATGATGACGACAGCAATAACAGCCACGATGCCACCAACAATCGCTCCTAAGGGAAGGTCGTTCTCATTCTGTGTTTTAGGCGAAGTATCTGGGAGAAAAATATTTGAGTCTTCAATTTTGTTGTTGTTGTTGACCAAGTTGATATTTAGTGCCCAATGATGAAACTCTAAGATTCATATTTACAAAACCGTGCACAATAACAGAACTAATAGTTATTAAATAAATGGCTTGCATTAATCGTTTTCTTTCACTTTGACATACATGTGTTTACTGAAAAAAATATGTTACCACACCACGTAGTGGTCAAAATATCAGAATGTAGTCAAAATGTTTCAGATGACCTTGTTGCCATTGAGTAGTGAACTATGCAGACAATACACCAAACATTGACATAGAAAGAGACAGAAGTGTGACGCTTACTCGGTATTCCATTCCCTTACTTCTAATATAGGTATTTACATTTACACACGTCAGAAAATACTCCACAGAACGCCAGACAATACGTACAATCGACGGTGTCTTTGGTAGTCGGAAGAGAAACGTCAGGACTGCTTCTAGCTGAAACAGTCAATGTCATTGTTACACAGTTAGTCATGCCATTTTTGTATCTGTTGTAATACGGTGAGATTACACACTGAGTCTATGGTATCTCTGGCACCGCCCTGGCCTGGTTTTAGTCGTACTTGACAGGAAGGACACAGACAGTAACAGTTGATAACCACCACTCATCATCTGCTGAGGTAGCATTTGGTGTCCCACAAGGCTCAGGTTTAGGCACCGTCCTTTTCATTTTGGACGCAAAACCACTTACTTCTTTAGTTAGCTCTTTTGCTATTTGTAGTGAGTTATTTGCTGATGATACACAGCTTCAAGACTCTTTTTTCCCCAGACCAAGTACTTACTGCAACCCAACATATGAAAAACTGTATCTCTGGAGTCAAGACATGGATGATAGACAACCAGCTAAACCTTTACCGGATCACGCTATGGACTACACAGTCCGGATGATGTGGGTCGTGTACGACCCATACTTTCTAAAGAAGGATTCAACGCAAAAAGAAGTATGGGTCGTACACGACCCACGCCATCCGAATAGGGATAACCACTGTACAATGCCTTCTTTAATTCCAAATGGGGGTCGTCCACGACCCACACCATCCGGACTGTGTAGTTCAAATGACGTCATTGTTTATTTGTTTGTTTACAAAGATAATCCTTTAAAAACTGGTCGATAGGAAGGTTCTGTTTGTAACTGAGGATTACATGAAGTTTCAATCAAAAACTCCCAGTCGTTTTAGAGATACAGACACTTTTGTGAATCTCTGGGTCGTCCACGACCCAGGAAGCACGGTGAAGGTTGAATGATGAAAAAACAGAGTCTTTACTCATAACATCTAATCGTACTTTGACTGTTCCACCCCTCCCTACTGCATTAAGCGTTGGTGACTGTCACGTTCCCTTTTCCTCTTATGCACGCAATCTTGGATTCATTGTATCTGATGACATGTCTCTTGACAAGCATGTGACAAATGTATGTAAGTCTGCTTTCCTGCAAATTCGACGCATCAGTTCCTTTCTAAATTGCCTGACAGCCGATGCGACCAAAACTCTTATGTGTGATTTTGTTTTGTCCAAGATAGACTACTGCAATGCTCTTCTGTCTGAATGCCCAGTGTATATACATGTACTCAACAAACTTCAGAAAGTACAACATGCAGCAGAAAAACTAGTTCTTTAAGCACGCAAAAGAGATCATGCCAAACCACGTCTCCGCCCTCTAACCTTGTTACCCGTAGAAGTCCGCATTAACTACAAACTTTGTACTCTTTGTCATAGTTTTTGCCTGTCAGACATCTCCTGTTTATTTCTTCGAGCTTTTGGCTGTTTATACTCCCTCCAGACAGCTTCGCTTCTCTGCTAATTCCAGACTTCTTCGCATTCCCCATGTTTGGTCCTATGCTGCCCCTAAACAATAGAACTCCCTCCCCCATAACCCTCGCCTTTAAAACCTCTTTAAAAATCCATCTGTTCAAACTCTATCTGGATTCATAGACACCTCTCTACCTGTCCTGTTAAAGCTAAAGAGATGGCTGTACATGATGTGAGTTGTACGTGTCACAGTGGGCACGGTTTGTGTGTATATGTGTGTGTGTGTGTGTGTGTGTGTGTGTGTGTTTGTGTGGGTGTGTATGTGTGCGTGCGTGCGTGTGTGTGTGTGTGTGTGCGTGCGTGTGTGTGTGTGTGTGTGTGTGTGTGTGTGTGTGTGTGTGTGTGTGTGTGTGTGTGTGTGTGTGTGTGTGTAAGTTGAGATTTTCCAACGTTGATTGTACATGATTTATTGTGCGTTGTGTATCTATCTTTAGAACACTCTTTGACTGCAATTTATGTTCCTTATAATTATGGTCAAACGCGTCTTTTTTAATTTCCATATAAGGTAAAAGGTGATGTAAAGCTGTGGAAAAACCCAGGAAACCATTGTGTAAATATCTGAGCATGCGCTTTGAAGAACTAAAACGTTGTGTAAATATCTGATCATGCGCACTCGTGGTGAAAACTAGTCAAAATTCACAGTACGTCTAATTTTAGCTGCGCACGAATCTTCCACCGCTTGGCTTGGAAACAACAATGGCGCTCCAAAGAAAAGGAGATTTTTCACCGGTTCGAAATAAAATCTCCAGTCCAGTAACATTGGAATAATTTCATACCACCTATATTTATCATCATGGATCTGGAAACGATATTGCTTAAATTGCGTCCACTTACAACTCCACTTACAAAGTTCTATAATGCACCTAAGAAATGAAACCTTGAACGCTGTGACATTTCTGTTGGCTGCAGAGTGTTTCTGCGTGTGAGATCTAAAAGCGACAAGCAATAATGATTGTGAACGTTAAAGAATGAACGATAACGACAATTCCTACAACAGGCACTTACTTTCTGTAGCCTTATGAGTACGTGCTGCAAGAACATTTCTTTTTATTTTACGCCAGGCCACCGTAAACGATCACTTTGTGAACGACAGCACACTGAAATGTCGCGCGACACACATTTGCCAGCAGACCGACTTTGGAACTCGTGACGTCAAATGTGACCATCCACCACGAAATGAGTCGCATGTCACCTCGCGCGGTTCTGCGCTAGGCTTAATATAAGTCAGGGGAGTGTCTGGTAACAGTGTGAGGGTCAACATAGTCACATGCTTATAACTCAAACAGTGAATTCGCTCTTTTCTAAAACGGTTTTCACCACTGGATAGAGCATAAACAACTCTTTATGAAAATGTAAAAATATGAAAATCATGCAAAGGTGACATGTGACTCATTTCGTGGTGGAGGGTCACAAATGTTCGAAACAAATTGCAACATTTGTTTCCAAACTACGTCATGTTTGGCCGATGTTTTGATTCTCCAGAGTGTTGCAGTCTTGCAAGAGTAAAACAAATCCTCTTGTTTGTTTTGTTCTCCAGAGTGTTTCAGTGTGAACTCAATAATTATAAGGTGAGAGCACAGATTACAACAGAAGCTGACAAATATGACATCAAATGATCGGACTACATTCAAGCTCGGATGTACGAAACACACCCATTGACCACAGACTTCCGCATTAGGCGTCGAGGCCCTGTATGGGATGTAAACAGACGCAGTGATGTGTCTAAAAACATAACAACACACGTCTTTCCGCATTAAAGTGTACTAAAGAAATTACACAATGTTCTATTGTAACTCACGTTGGGAATCCCTCGCGACTTTCTTTGTTTAGTGGGGCACTGAGGGGGTCTCGGCAAGCCTCGACCCCCGTAAGTGCCCCACTAAACAAAGAAAGTCGCGAGGGATTCCCAACGTGAGTTATAAATAGAACATTGTGTAATCTCTATTCATGGTATTGTCCATAAGTGGCTAATGTGTTGTTGTAAGTTTATTGTTACGTTATTTTGCTAGAATGTATATATTTGATGTTATGTTAAATAGTATGTTTTTATGCATAGTTAATATGTAAAGCGCGTAGAGCATAGACTACTGTGGTTCGCGCTATTTAAACTATCATGATTATTTTAGTTATTGAGACATTAAAGTGCGCTAGGAGATTTATAGAGCAAATCGAGAAAATGAATTATTGAACGAAGCGCGAATTATAAGCGCTGAGTTCAATAATTATTTTCAACATGATTTGCTCTATTAATCTCTTTGTGTACTGTGATTGTTTCAATAACGATATTGTCAGTAACGACAATTAGATTAGAACGTTTGACAAGGCACATTTTTCTGCGGGCGTTTGGATGAATTGGGGACAGGTCGAGTTAGATCTACTTTTGTGTGTGTGTCGACTTTGCACATTTCGGGGGTATTGACGGTTTAATCGCCGATCATGCATTTTACGATTTGATTACCATCTGCAGCGTTTAATCGTAAAGCAACTAACAGTATGAGTTACAGTTATGCTAAATGTACCCGTGAGCTTACAGTTTTACATTAGTATTCAGTTAATTATTGGTAGCGAGATATCTACCAGAACGTACTACGCTCCCAAAAAATTAACGACCCCCAAGCAACCGAGTGACGTCCCCTGATATCAAAGTCACACGTTGGGTCGCTCATTCGCAAAAAATAAAGTAGGCAGGTTATTTCTCACAATATACCTGCATTCATCTGTGATTACATGGCAAGACTGTTTTAAAGCCTTCGCGTGTTCTGTTTACATCGTAGTTGTCTTCAAATATGCAAAAACCGTTCATTTCAGTACTGAACTGAAGCTGTCGTCTGCTTCATGTGCAGTAGGACAGTCAATCTACTTTCAAAACTAATGCTGCATGGTCCAGCTGAAAATCTGTCAGGAAAAAACTCTTCTGCTTTTAGTCCGGTGCGTCCCGCTAGCGTTACGTGTCATTTGTGCTACGTATCGTTTGCGCTATTTTCTGTAGTGCTATCGACACAAATTGCCCAAAAACAGTAGTGCTATCGGCACGTAGTGCTATTGCCACAATTCACACATGCCATTATCACTACGTCTCAATAGAAGTACGTGTCGATATCACTATATGTCTGCATGGCTGGCTGTCGGATCTGTCTGTCTCTGTCTCTATGTGTGTGTGTGTGTGTGTCTCTCTCTCTCTCTCTCTCTCTCTCTCTCTCTCTCTCTCTCTTTTCACCACGTATTTATTTCATGGTTGTTGTTGGTGTGTGTTTTGTTTTTTTGATTTTGTTCTTCCCCCATCCCCCGTGGTTTGTATATGAGTCTGTGGCCTTAGTATAATAAACCATTCTGAGCTCTCTCTCTCTCTCTCTTTCTCTCTCTCTCTCTCTCTCTCTCTCTCTCTCTCTCTCTCTCTCTCTCTCTCTCTCTCGATAATAAAGATTTTGTCTTGTCTTGTCTTGTCTTGTCTCTCTGCACCTCTCAATCGCTCTTTCTCTGTACCTCTTTAAAATCGCTCTCTCCTTGTCTCTCCCGCTTTCCTCCCCCTCTCTCTCTCCATCTGTCTTTCTGTCTTCTCTCGCTCTTTCTTTCTCGCTCGCTCTTTCCCCCTCCCCCCTCTCTACCTCTCTCTCTCTCTCTCTCTCTCTCTCTCTCTCGCATGATACTGTATATACATACACGGATGTTCTTCTGTGTGTGAGTTTGTGTGTACGATACCGTGTGTACGTATGCGTTTGTGCGTGTGCGTGTGTGTGTGTGTGTGTGTGTCAGGCATGGGAATTGTCCGCCGAAAGGCAAATTTCCGCCGAATGTATTTTTTGTTCCGCCGAAAAAGCAAAAGTGTCCGCCGAAAAAATAAATGGGGGAGGCAAAAATGGTTTTAAAAACTGAATTTAATGGCAAACTTGGAGCTTAGATGACACCAAATTGCACCAATTGGGTTCTTTGGAGAAGAAAAAATCCGGGGGGACATGCCCCCGAACTCCCCTAGCAGGGTTAGGCGCTTCGCGCCGTCGACTTTGCCATTACTTACAAATTTTCAGCCTTTTTTACTTTTTTCATATCCCATGCCTGGTGTGTGTGTGTGTGTGTAATGAAGAGAGAGAGAGAGAGAGAGAGAGAGAGAGAGAGAGAGAGAGAGAGAGAGAGAGAGAGAGAGAGGAGAGAGAGAGAGAGAGAGAGAGAGAGAGAGAGAGAGAGATGAAATAGAGAGTCAGAGGAAGTGAGAAAGCTACAATGAGAGAGAAAGAGAGAGAGAGCGGTAATTGAATTTGCCTTTTACCGAATGAAAACTATTGTCAGAAACAGTGCATTAAAAACTAAAACCAACCAACCATAAAATAAAAAGCACCCTCCATCCCTCTCTCTCTGTTAACTGTCTTTCTCTTCCGCTTTCTCGCGCTTTCTCTGTCTGTCTGTCTGTCAATCCCCCCTCTCTCTCTCTCCCCCTCTCATTTCATAAAAGAATTTGGGAGAGAAGAAAAGGTTTCAATATCCTCGGTTATACCTTGTGTCAATATTTTTATTTAAAAATATATGCAATAACACTGTCTTACAATTTGTCAAAAACAAAGCCTTTTTTTTCTAAAAAGATCAAAATCCGAAAAAAAACCCCTACTGAAAATCATGCAGAGACTTTCTTCAGAAAATTACAAATCTCTGGCAAAGTGAAAGGAACAACAAAATATTCCGTCAGAGAGAGCGAGAGAGAGAGAGAGAGAGAGAGAGAGAGAGAGAGAGAGAGAGAGAGAGAGAGAGAGAGAGAGAGAGAGAGAGAGAGAGAGAGAGAGAGAGAGAGAGAGAGACAAGACAAGACAAGACAAAGACAAATTCTTTATTAACGAGGGTAATGGCATAAGCAAACAGGTGGTTTTTTTACATCCAGTCCTCGCCCATGGGAGGGTTTAATCTAATGACAATACGTTTAAACAAGTCGCGTAAGGCGAAATTACTACATTTAGTCAAGCTGTGGAACTCACAGAATGAAACTGAACGTAGTCCGCCGCTAGTGCAAAAGGCAGTGAAAGTGACGAGCCTGTTTGGCGCGGTAGCGATTGCGCTGTGCTTCATAGCACGCTTTACTGTACCTCTCTTCGTTTTAACTTTCTGAGCGTGTTTTTAATCCAAACATATCCTATCTATATGTTTTTGGAATCAGGAACCGACAAGGAATGATATGAAAGTGTTTTTATATTGATTTCGAAAATTTAATTTTGATCATAATTTTTATATTTTTAATTTTCAGAGCTTGTTTTTAATCCAAATATAACATATTTATATGTTTTTGGAATCAGAAAATGATGGAGAATAAGATGAACGTAAATTTGGATCGTTTTATAATTTTTTTTTTTAACAATTTTCAGACTTTTAATGACCAAAGTCATTAATTAATGTTTAAGCCACCAAGCTGAAATGCAATACCGAAGTCCGCGCTTCGTCGGAGATTACTTGACAAAAATTTCAACCAATTTGGTTGAAAAATGAGAGCGTGACAGTGCCGCCTCAACTTTCACGAAAAGCCGGATATGACGTCATCAAAGACATTTACCAAAATAATGAAAAACGTCTGAGGACATCATACCCAGGAACTCTCATGTCAAATTTCATAAAGATCGGTCCAATAGTTTAGTCTGAATCGCTCTACACACACAGACAGACAGACAGACAGACAGACAGACAGACAGACAGACACACACACACACACACACACACACACATACACCACGACCCTCGTCTCGATTCCCCCCTCTACGTTAAAACATGTAGTCAAAACTTGCCTAAATGTAAAAAATGTTAGAATATGAATCAAAGAAGTAATAAAAAGCAAACAACCGAACAAACAAACGATTAACAGACTAAACAAACAAACATACATACAAACTAACATAACATAAGAGAGAGAAAGAGAGAGAGAGAGAGAGAGAGAGAGAGAGAGAGAGAGAGAGAGAGAGAGAGAGAGAGAGAGAGAGAGAGAGAGAGAAAGAGAAAGAGAGAGCTCTAGAGAAAGAGAGAGCTCTAGAGAAAGAGAGAGAGAGAGAGAGAGAGAGAGAGAGAGAGAGAGAGAGAGAGAGAGAGAGAGAGAGAGAGAGAGAGAGAGAGAGAGAACTCAGAACTCAGAATGGTTTATCTTATTAAGGCCACACACAGAGAGAGAGAGAGAGAGAGAGAGAGAGAGAGAGAGAGAGAGAGAGAGAGAGAGAGAGAGAGAGAGAGAGAGAGAGGCACAGAGAGAGACAGAGTGAGTGAGCGAGCGAGAGAGCAAGAGAGAGAGAGAGAGATAGAGAGAGGCACACACACACACACACACACACACACACACACACACACACACACACACACACACACACACACACACACACACACACACACACACACACACACACACAGAAAGAGCATAGGTGAAACTGTGCAAGAAAGCGAGACACTAGATCTAGATCTGTCTGTCTGCATGTAGCCTACTTACAGGGATACGACTGCCAACTAGTCTCGGCCCGCTCAAAATAATAATGACCGAGACTTTCAGTACTTCCTTCGCGTGACGTCTAACCCGCTTACGTCATAATGTGACGTCAATGTAATGTGACGTCTTCAAATGTTAGAGTTTCTACCACAGACATACACACGCACGCACGCACATACGCACGCACATACGCACGCACGCACAGACAGACAAAGTTACGATCGCATAGGCTACACTTTCGTGAGCCAAAAATGAGAAAGAGAGATTCGTCAGTAAGTAGTGGTATTGACACGTAGCGATAATGACACGTAGCGCTAAAAGATGTAGTGCTGTCGACACGTAGTGATAATGAACGAATGATAGCGACTCATCGACACATTATTTGTAGCACTAATCAACGTAGCGATAGCGGCACGTAGCACAAATGACACGTAGGACAATTGACACGTAGCACAAATGACACGTAGCGCTAGCGATACTCACCCCTTTTAGTCGCAGTACATTTTAGGGTCAAGCATCATTGTTTGGTAATGTGGAGACGATTAAGCTACATGCCACTAACAGGGCAGATGAAACAAATCTTCGCAAGTCGAAAGAAGAGGCACAGCCTCACTGTGGCACAGGCGCATGAAATCTGTCAGAAAAAAACCTTTTCTGCTTTTAGCTGCGGGAAATTTAGGGTCAAGCTTCATTTTGTTATGTGGATAAGATAAGGTACATGTCACTAACACGGAGGATGAGAAGAATCTTCTCATATCGAAAGAACGTGCACACAGGCATGAGACCAAGGGTAGGGCGGATGGTGGCGAGAGAGGTGAAGGGACGGGGAATGTTTACAGTGCCGTGTGCCGGGCTGTGAGCAGTGCCCGCCAATGTTTAGCTCAGGCACCGTCGCGGCAGTGCTATGCAGGAACATGCAGCGCGCTATTCTGGCCAACTGTTGTCCGACCGGCACGGTTGGCCTAGTGGTAAGGCGTCCGCCCCGTGATCGGGAGGTCGTGGGTTCGAACCCCGGCCGGGTCATACCTAAGACTTTAAAATTGGCAATCTAGTGGCTGCGCCGCCTGGCGTCTGGCATTATGGGGTTTGTGCTAGGACTGGCTGGTCCGGTGTCAGAATAATGTGACTGGGTGAGACATGAAGCCTGTGCTGCGACTTCTGTCTTGTGTGTGGCGCATGTTAAATGTCAAAAGCAGCACCGCCCTGATATGGCCCTTCGTGGTCGGCTGGGCGTTAAGCAAACAAACAAACCAACTGTTGTCCTAATCTCTAAGGCAGACTGATACCTAGAGGTGTAAGTGACACCCGCCTTCAGGCTCAGGCATTTTCAAACGCTCGACTCAAGACTACACAGGCAAGTCAAAGGGCGGAAGAATACGCTCTGTGGAAAAGTACTTACTGACAATTATTATCATTATTATTATTATTATTATTTCAGTTATTGAGACATCACAGTGTGCTAAGAGATTTATAGAGCAAATCGAGAACATTCATTATTGAACGAAGCGCAAAGCGCTGAGTTCAATAATTATTTTTAAGATTTGCTCTATACATCTCTTAGCGCACTGTGATTGTTTCAATAACGATATTGTCAGTAGCGACAATAGATTAGAATGTTTGACAAGACACATTTTTCTGCGGGCGTTTGGATAAATTGTGGACAGGTCGAGTTAAATCTACTTTTGTGTGTGTGTCGGCTTTGCACATTTCGGGGGTATTGACGGTTTTATCTCGGACCATGCATTTTACGAATTGATTACCCTCTGCACCGTTTTATCGATTAGCAACTAACAGTCTGAGTTACAGTTATGCTAAAGTTACCCCTGAGCATACAGTTTCACTTTAGCATTCCGTTAATTATTGGTAAAAAAAACCACCATGTACCGGAATATATTCTCCCAAAAAAATGAACGACCCCCATGCAATTGAGTGACGTCCCCTGATGTCAAACGACTCAAAGTGACACTTTGATTCGCTCATTCGCAAAAAATAACGTTGGCAGGTTATTTTTCGCAATGTGCCTGCATTCATCTGGGAGGTTGGTGCTCTGATTACATGGTAAGATTGTTTTGAAGCCTTCGTGTGTTCTGTTTACATCTTAGTTGTCTTGAAATCTGCGAAAACCGTTCATTTCAGTACTGAACTGACGCTCAGTGTCGTCTGTTACATCTACGAGTAGGACAGTCTATCGAATCAGTCGACTTCCAAATACTCCATGGTCCAGCTTGAAATCTGTCAGAAAAAATATCCCTTCAGCTTTTTGCCGCGTGAAATGTAAGGGTCATTAAATTACATATCTTTACCCAACTCACATATAGCAATTAACTCTAGTTCAGTGCTGGTAACGCTGTACACGTTCCCCTTGGTAACAAGGGAGACCACCCTAAAAAAGAGTGATCCATCCCATAATATCAGACCGATGTCCGGTCCAACATCCGTATGCGTGCGCATACGCCGCCATTTGTATCATTCTCACTCAGCGTTTCAAGTGGACTGGACGCTCCTGACGTACGCTCCGGCTGTTTTCAGCTTTTCTCCAGAGTCTTTGGCTTTGGCTTCTCCCCTTGGTCGCCGCCTTGCTTTACACCTGTACCTATGCTGTGTGGTGAGATCTTTCTGTTTTTGTTGTAACTTTAGCGACGTTTCGTCGCTTGTCTGAACTTGTGAAATTTTTTCTGTGAAATTTTTTTCTGTGAAAATTTTTCGTGAGTTTGTTTGCTATGGCGGAGGCTGCGCTTATTGATAGCGCTAAACGGAAGCATAGTTCGAGGCAGGTACCTGACGATACGCCCCCTAAAAGAAGCTCGAGGAGAGATAAGGGCGCAGGAAAATCCGCGTCTTTATCGTCAGAGCCATCTTCTGTTAAGTCTCCCGTTTTGGCAGATGTTCAAGCAACTTCCGGTCAGACTTGTTTATCTTCTGACAAGAGTAGTGTTTCTGGTGTAGCACCTACTGATTCTGTTACGCCTGGTTGCCCTGGGTTAGCACCAGCTGATGTTGCGGCGTTATTGTTGACGCTCAGCGCGCAGGTTTCGACGTTAGCGTCGGAATTGTCTTCCACTCGGGAGGAAATGCGTTCTCTTCCGGCAGGTGTGTCTGATGCTTTCTCTCTAGCCAGGATCCGGCAGTCTCCTGCAGCTTCCGCTTCGACTTCCGCTAAGGTTTCAGCGACCGTGACTCGGGCTGATGTCCATGCTTCGCAGGATGGGGGTACTCACATGGTGTCTCTGCTGAATGTGTCTACTCCAGTTAAAGGTATGTCTACACCGCGAGTAGCTAGGTCCTCTAGCGAAAGCGGTGTGCGAGCTCAGGAGGCTTTTAAGCGCTACGGTTGCCTTGAAAGTTCCGATGAGCAGCGAAAGGACGGGCGGCTCCGAACATCTCTTCATGAGAATATCGGGGACCGTTTTAGTCCTCTTCCGCCCAGGGGGCAGGAAGTAGTCGGTTCTGCCGACGATAAATTGTCTGAAGTTCTGCCTCCTGGGTCTGAGTTTGAGCTCGAGTCGGAGGGTAGGGCGGATGACGGGGATGCCTCAGTGGTAGAGGATTCCCAACTGAATTTGCCCGCTGAGTTGTCAGCCGCAGTGGCGCTGGCGGCGGAAACGGCGTTCAGGTACTTCCCGGAAGGGGTGGTGAAGGACAAGGCTCAGCTTCCTCCACCCCGTTCGGCTTTTGATGATTTCCGGAGTGCACAGGAGCAAAAATCTCGCTTCCGCTTCCGGGAATCATCAACCATTGCCTATGAGATGGCAAACGTTTTGTGTGGGAAGCGTAAACCGGCGGTGCCTCTGTTGGTGCAACACGGTGAGGCCCCGGATGACGTTGTCTCGTGGTTGGCTAAGCCTGGGGTTCGAGCTTCTTCCGGTGCTCCGAAGTTCAAGCTCAACCCATTTCCTGTCAATCTTGTTGACACTTTTGCTCTGCCGTCAGGTGTGCTTCCGGTGACGCCGGAGCTCGCTGCACTGAGAGAAGACGGTTACAGTAGGGATAGGGCGGTCCCCTATACTGAGGCTTCTCTCGCAGCTTTGAAAGAGACTGGGAGGTCTTTGCTGGAACTCACGTCTGTGTCGGAGTCTCTGCAAAGATCGATGTCCAGATCGATTGCCTCATCACTTGACCCTTTTGAATTTTGCTTTGACGCGTCGCCGGCAGATGCTTCTACACTGCTGGCTACTCTGGCTACAGATGACGTTGTCTGCCAGGCTGTATACTCACGCCGTGCACTCAATGAGGTCAGCCTTTCTGGCGGGGTCCAGATTTAGGGACACCGCGACCATTGAGAGGTTGAAGTTCTCTCCCTTTTCTGAGGGATCTCTCTTAGGGCAAGCGTCTTTTGACGCCCTCCAGAAGGAGACGCAAGACGCGCGGGACGTCGCGATTGCGCATTTGGCTTTGCAGGGTTTTCAAAAGCCTCAGGGCAAACCTCAGACGCAGGGTCAATCCTCAGCCAAGCCTCAGACTTCCACGTCTGGCGGTGGGAAGGCCCAGAAGCAGTCTTTCTCCTCAAGGGGTAGGGGACGTGGAGCTCCCTACCCTAAGAGGGGTCAATCGTTTGGTGGTTCCAGGGGGTCGGGGCGCAAGCCTCACCCCCAATGAAACTTCCCCGAACAGCACATCCTGGTAGCCCCCGCGCTGGTTGTAGCGGGCGGCCCGTCCAGGGCCCTCACTTCCTCGCTGCAACTGGTGGGCAGCAAATGGGTTACTGGGATCGTGCGTTCGGGGTTCCGGCTTCTCTGGTCAGGGCAGAAGGCTCCCCTGGTCAGGATAATTCCGCCCTGCAGGGCGCCAAAGGATTTGGTGGCACGGGACGCTGTCCAGAAGGAGGTCTCGGCTCTTCTGCTCAAGGGAGCTATAGAGGAGGTCTTGGACTCGCGGTCCCCGGGGTTTTACGGCAGGCTTTTCGTAGTGCCGAAAGCCTCGGGGGCTTGGAGGCCTGTGCTAGATCTTTCTCCCCTGAACAAGTTTCTGAGGGTAATCAAATTTACCATGGAAACTCCAACTTCAGTTCGGGAGGCCTTACGGCCGGGAGATTGGGCGACGTCGATCGATTTAACAGACGCTTACTTTCACGTCCTCATACATGTCACAGACAGGAAGTGGCTTCGCTTCCCTTGGGGCGGCAAAGCATACCAGTTCAGGGCTCTGCCGTTTGGCCTGTCGTTAGGCCCTTGGATTTTCACGATAGTGGTCAGGCAACTTTGCGCTCTTGTGAGACAGGAGGGCATCCGTCTCAGAGCTTACCTAGACGATTGGTTAATCCTTCACCAGGACAGGGGTCTTTGCGAAGCTCATACGCAGAGGGTACTAAGCCAGGCTGCACAACTGGGTTTCTCTGTCAATCTGACAAAATCGGAGTTGGAACCATCCCAGAAGTTTTCCTACTTGGGCATGGAATTCGACACTCTTCGTTGGTCTGTCCGTCCGTCTCAGAGGCGGATCGACAAGCTCCAGGACCTGATTCGGTCTCTCTACGGAGAGAATCATGCCAGCGCAAGGGTTCTGACTTCGGTTCTGGGTCAGATGGAATCCATGGCTTCTCTCATTCCGCTAGGCAGGGTTCACAAGAGGCCTTTTCAGGCCTCCCTGCAGTCAAGGTGGGATCAGACATCCCAGGACTGGAGTGTTCCGATCGCACTGGGAACTTGGTTTCAGCAGACCACGTGTGCGTGGCTCCTTCCGGATTTGTTCCTAGGGGTTCCCATTGTTCGTCCACCGCCGGAGAGAGAGTTGTTTACGGACGCATCTCTGACGGGGTGGGGTGCTCATCTGGACGAGCACATGGTTTTGGGAATTTGGGATTGCACTCAGGCCTCCCTGCATATCAATGTACTGGAGTTGGAGGCCGTTTCCCTGGCGCTTCTAGCGTTCAAGCCTTTCCTGGAGGGCAGTCATGTCCGTCTTCACACCGACAACATGTCTGTCGCGTCGTACGTGAACAAACAGGGGGGGACTCGGTCTCACAGTCTTTCCGACATTGCATGCCGCATTTTGACGTGGTGTCACGCCCAGCACATTCTGTTGTCAGCAGTGTACTTGAAAGGCAGTCTAAACGTCCTTGCCGACACGCTGAGCAGAGGGGACAGGATTGTTCATTCAGAGTGGACTCTCACACACCAGTCCTTGCATCGGCTTTGGTCGCAGATCAACAAGCCCATCATAGACCTCTTTGCGACGAGGTTTTCGGCGAGACTTCCTCTCTTCGTATCCCCCTTCCCGGATCCTCTGGCTTGGAAGGTGAATGCGCTGGAGAT
Source organism: Littorina saxatilis (assembly GCF_037325665.1). Lineage (NCBI taxonomy): Eukaryota > Metazoa > Mollusca > Gastropoda > Littorinimorpha > Littorinidae > Littorina > Littorina saxatilis. The sequence goes on from NW_027129210.1 coordinate 72,936, forward strand.
AGATTGGTCAAATCTACTAGCGTACGCCTTCCCTCCGTTCTGCCTTCTGGGCAAAGTCCTCAGGAAAGTGGACTTGGAGAAACCAGCGCTGGTTCTGGTCGCTCCGCTGTGGCCAAGCCAGCACTGGTTTCCCGACCTACTGCGTCTAGCAGTTCGGCCCCCGATCCCCCTCGCCCTGAAAAGAGGAGATCTCGTGCAGCCTCGGTCAGGCGTTCAGCACGAGAACCCACAGGTCTTGACCCTACACGCGTGGATTCTGTTCGAAGCGCTTTGCGTAGGGCAGGGGCCTCTTCCTCTACTCTGAAATTCGTCGGCCATGCACATAGGAAGTCTACTTCTTCAGTTTACTCCTCACACTGGGCATCTTGGTTTAGGTGGTGCTCGCTTAATGGGGTTAAGCCTCTTTCACCTAGGTCAATTCAAGTAGCCAACCACCTTTCTTGGTTGGCTGATCAGGGATTTTCTCCCTCTTCTCTTAGGGTTCGGAGGTCTGTGATCTCTTCAACTCTCGCGCAAATAGATCACAAGATTTCACTCGGCGGAGTGATCGCTAGCGTTATCAAGGGTGCTGCCCTTTCAGCGGCTCGTTCCAAGTCGCTTCTCCCTGCGTGGGATTTGTTTTTGGTCTTACGTTTTTTAGCCTCGGAGGAGTTCGAGCCTATTTTGTCAGCCAGTTTGGCTAATTTGACGCGCAAGACCGTGTTTTGAACGCTTCTCGCTACTTCAAGGAGGGGTAGCGAGGTGCACTCTTTGTCGGGTTTAGATAAGGACATTGCGTTTGAAAAGGACGGTTCCATTTCTCTCAAGTTTATACCCGGCTTCCTCGCGAAGAACCAGCAACACGGTCAGCTTTCTCCTATCTTGCGCATTCCACCCTTGAGCAAGATTTTGGCTCCTGGAGATCCTGATATTGCAAATTGTCCCGTGAGGGCTCTCAGATGTTACCTGTCTCGAACACGGCTTCTTAGGTCAGAGAGTCAAAAACTACTTTTCATATCTTTAAACACGGCTAGGTGTAAGGATATCGCAAAGGTGACTCTGACCAAATGGATCTCCACTCTGATCAAGCGAGCATATGCCTGGTGGCACTTGCAGTCGGGCGACGTCAGGGCAGTTTTGCCTCTCACCGCGGCTAGAACCCACGAGGCGAGAGCCTGGGCATCCTCAGTGGCAGTTCTCCGGTCTGCAAGACTAGCCGAAGTACTGGAAGCTGCATACTGGCGGTCTGAGGACATCTTTGTCAATTTCTACCTCAGAGATGTCTCTTCTGTGAGGCAGGATGGAAGCTCTGCTCTACCTGCGATGGTAGCTGCGGGGCAGGTCCTGCGTGCCTAGATTTTGGTAAGTACCCACCACCTATAGTAGCAATCTGCTATATGTGAGTTGGGTAAAGATATGTAATTTAATCCAACATTTTAATAATACATTTTCATTTAATTAATATACTTACCCGACTCACATCGTTTAAACCCTCCCGCCTCCCCGCTGTGGTGGTATTGGGTTCTAAAAAAGTAGTGAGTTGGGCTTCGTTCGAATGATACAAATGGCGGCGTATGCGCACGCATACGGATGTTGGACCGGACATCGGTCTGATATTATGGGATGGATCACTCTTTTTTAGGGTGGTCTCCCTTGTTACCAAGGGGAACGTGTACAGCGTTACCAGCACTGAACTAGAGTTAATTGCTATATGGGTGCGGCTCAGAAACTGAACCTTTTGTGTGTGCCATAATCAAATTAGCCCACAATTGAAACATACTGAATTTTAAATCATGATATTGGTATTTTTGAGAAGTAAAATGAATAAAGAAATAGTACAAACAAAACTGAGTATTTTGCATGATTATTATGAAGGTTGTTTTGCGAAAGAAATGATTGGATGCGTGAAAAATGGAGGTCTGATCTGTGACATGAACCATCAACTAGTTTTGCACCTCACTACAAGAATCGTTTAGAATGTCCAAGGACTGCTATTCTTGTTATGTGTGTTTGGTTTAAGTGTACTTGACAGTTGAAATGTTATTTTGTCCACAGAATTGTTTTTTTAAACGAAATTAATCGCTTGAAAGTTTGCCATCACTGTCGTAACATAGGTTTCCACACGCGTGCAACAGCAACAAGTCCTAAATTTGAACTTTAGAATTTGAATATTCATCTTCAACACGATCTTGACATGAAAGGGCATAGAAAATCGCTAAGCTAAATGTTATTTAAGTATTATTTTCTCAAAATTGCATCTGCAAACTAAGTTGAAAGTTGCGCAATATGACATGCTTCTTCAAAATTCAGTTACGATGGTGAACGGTTTTGCAAATAATGTTCAGAGTTTTGAAGAAAGATTAGAACTATTTTGCGCGTAGTGACTTAGAGGTGCGGGTGACTACGCATGCGCAGTTACAGAGAGAAATAGTTCAGCTTCCAGCAGCGAAGAAAGATTTCGAGAATGTTTCCGAAATCTGTGATTTTGTTACGACAGTGATCAACACCCAAGGTTCTTGAGAAAAGGTGAGTTTTTGCTGCTATGATATTCTATGAAGTGAAAAATTGGGCTAAACATTTGTTAATAATAGTTTTTCTTTCGATTTCACTTAGTCAAAACTTGACTAAATGTTTTAACATAGAGGAGGAATCGAAACGAGGGTCGTGGTGTATGTGTGTGTGTGTGTGTGTCTGTCTGTGCGTGTGTGTGTGTAGAGCGATTCAGACTAAACTACTTGACCGATCTTTATGAAATTTGACATGAGAGTTCCTGGGTATGATATCCCCGGACTTTTTTTCTTTTTTTCGACAAATACTTTTGATGACGTCATATCCGGCTTTTTGTAAAAGTTGAGGCGGCACTGTCACACCCTCATTTTTCAATTAAATTGATTGAAATTTTGGCCAAGCAATCTTCGACGAAGGCCGGACTTCGGTATTGCATTTCAGCTTGGTGGCTTAAAAAATAATTAATGACTTTGGCCATTAAAAATCTGAAAATTGTAATAATTTTTTTTTTATATAAAACGATCCACATTTACGTTCATCTTATTTTACATCATTTCCTGATTCCAAAAACATATAAATATGTTATATTTGGATTAAAAACAAGCTCTGAAAATTAAAAATATAAAAAATTATGATCAAAATTAAATTTTTTCGAAATCCATTTAAAGGAACGTAAGTGTCAATGTTTTCTTTAATTGTAAAAGTTGTATGTTCAATGGAATGGTAAGTCTGAACAAAATAGTTACTTTATTTTGTTTTTAGCCAGTGAATGTGGATGCATCAAAATCTTGATAGACATTAAACAAATTCATGTTAGTGAAACTAGTACACATATTGCATCAATCTTTAGTTGAAATCGCAGGTACTTGCATGTTTCAGGTGCAAGAGATTCGACCTGATGAACTGGTGGTAACGTTCCTTCGAAGGAAACCGGAGGGGAACTACTATTGCTTTCCAGGGATCGATGATATTTCCTTAGTCCCTACATCTGATGCAACCATGATTCGTGACCCCACCTTCAATGCCAGGGGGCATTATTTCTTTTAAAATAAATTAATTAACTGCAAGTGGCAACTGTTCTATATGTTACCAATGCCTTTGGTTTATTGTCTTAACAATTGAATGAACCACTTTTGAACATTTGCATTCTTCATGTCAAACCTTATAATACATGTCTGGTTGTTCGTTTCCGAGTTACGTCGGTGATGAACTTTTCATTAATGTTTCTCTTTTTGGGGGCAAAGTTTGCTTGATTTTGTCCAGCTTTTTTTCTTTCTGTTCCTGTTTTAGTGTTTGGCATTTACCTAAGAAGAATCTGGTTGCAAAATCAGCTTCATTTAGTAAAGTTTGTGGGAAAAAGCATAACCGTTTCTTTGTTACAAAAGTGATGTTTCCATGTTACATCGGTGACCATTTTGCATTCTTTTGGGATAACTTTCTAACATTTTGTCTTAGAGCAACAAATCTTTGTATATATATGCTATTGTGAAGGTTAAATGTCAATAAGACTGAATGAATGCCATGTATCTACATGTTCTGATCAGGATATCATTAATTAATTTTCATTTTTGTATTGAAATTTTGACGAATGCATGGAACTTTGAAAAAAACATTATTTTGTTGTTTGCATGTAGTCATTTCATATTGAACTCTATAATGGCTTGTGATTCAACAATAATAACTGAATAAAAGTCGTTTTCAGCCTTATAAATGCAGTTTTTTTGTCTTTTATTGTTTCCATGTTACACGGGTGATTTTGCACACATGGTCCAAATAATGCTCAATATATGGCAAACTAAAGGCAATGTTATATTTTTTCTTGTTTAAACTGAAAATGTACACCCTGAGAAGTGTGTAAATAGTATTATCAAAGTTGTCTGGGAAGATTTTACTTTTGGTGATAATGTCACAAACAGAGGACGAGATTCTGAGACGCACCCATATGTGAGTTGGGTAAGTATATTAATTAAATGAAAATTTATTATTAAAATTTTGGAATCATCATTGTTTGGTAATGTGGAGACAATAAGCTTCATGCCACTAACACTGAGGATGAGAAGAATCTCGCAAGTCGAAAGAAGAGGCATAGCCTAACTGTAGCACAGGCGCATGAAATCTGTCAGAAAAAAACCACTTCTGCTTTTAACCACGGGAAATTTAGGGTCAGTATTATTTGGTAATGTGGAGAAGATAAGCTACATGTCACATAAAACGGAGGATGAGAAGAATCTTCTCAAATCGAAAGAAAGGGAACAGCCTCGCTTTGGCAAAGGGCGGAAGAATACGCTCTCTGGAAAAGTTAGCGCACTCCAAGAGTGCGCTAACAGTTTTAAGCCCATTGCCATTAGCCAATCAACTGTTTCACATCAGTCTGACAATTATTATTATTATTATTATTATTTAAGTGGTAATCTTGAACTTTAGTGTGTTAAATTCATAGCTCAGAATTCAGAGGCATTTAAGTCTCCAAATTTGTAGAACCTGCACTTATAATCATAACAAGTCATTTTAGATCCCTTTGAAGTTACGGAATGAACTCAGATGAACTTTACGAATGCATTTTGTTTACATGGGTCAAAGAAGGAATTATCCGTATGATCGGACAAGGGAGACAACTATTTCGTGTAAATGATGTCCCATGGTTGACAACGTACGCCATTTTCGGTGCATTTTCGTCGATTGAAGAACCAAATTAATTAATTATGCTTAAGTTTGAAGCTCAATCCGTCAATTAATTTCACGACAATTGTGCTTTGGCTTGCTTACATGGACTTGTATCAAAAATAAGTAAAGAATGTCACTGGACTCTGAGCTATGAATTTAACACGCTAAAGTTCAAGATTACCATTTAAGTTATTGAGACATCCCAGTGCACTAAGGGATTTATAGAGCAAATCGAGAAAATTCATTATTGAACGAAGTGCATAGCGCTGAGTTCAATAATTATTTTCGAGATTTGCTCTATAAATCCCTTAGTGCACTGGGATTGTTTCAATAACGATATTGTCGGTACCGCCAGAAAAAAGAGAAGATACAACACGCACATTTTGCTACGCGCATTTGAATAGGTATAACTGTGTGGTCAGGTCGTAGAAGATCTACTTTTGTGTGGGCTGTCTCAAGTGTGTCGTGCTTTCATCACACGCAAACTCTTGTTTTAATTTCTGTTTAAATTCCAGTGTAGCGTTAAGCTAAACAGTGATTATCTTTCAGAGAAACCTCATTTAAACTCGGAGAAAGGACTGTGTTCTTAGTTATTTGCGATTCGAAACCTCAAGTCGAGCTTCGACGGATTGACTGTGCAGAGTGACTCCCCTTGAATTGGCTAACCCCCAAGCTCGACGGTTAGCACATTTTCAAAATAAATGTGGCATGTTTCTCATGTGGTATCTTCACTCATCGGGGAGTCTGGTACTAAATATGAACGGTAAGAATGCTCTGAACCCTACACGTATTATATCCCCATCGTTTTTTCGTTCACATTTGCCCAACATGTTAGTTTGCTGAGCGGGGTTTATGTCGTCTGCTAGGCTAGGGCAATCGAACCACTGCAGCATTCCAAAAACAAAAATTGCTCGTCACGTTGCACTGAGTCTGCACGCATGAGGCGGGCTGGTAATAAATCTTATATATGGTACAGACGTTCTAAACCCTACACGTTTTCGATTCCGATTGTTCTTGCCTTGAAATAATAATTCGGAAACCATTCATTTACTGAACTGATGCAGTCGTATTTCAATGTAGTCTGCTACGTATATATTCCAAATGCTGATCTAGCTGGTACGTTATCGGAATAGCACTTGTGTTTTCTGTTAGCTGCTGGGAATTGTATACTAACTCATCATTTGGTAATGTGGATAATAAGCTACGGCATAATTATGAGAAGAATCTTCGCAAGTCGAAACTGAAAAATAAGACACAGCGGGTTCTATTTTTAGATCAGTGGCAACTGTGGCACAGGCACATGCAATCTGTCAGAAAAAAAACCCACTTCTGCTTTAATTGAGAAGCAGGAAATGTATGGTATTTTGGTATTGTGGAGAATATTAGCTATACATGTCATTAATTAATTCTGAGGATGAGAGTACAGTCTCGCTTAGGCAAAGGGCGGAAGAATACGCTCTGTGGAAAAGTTAGCGCACTCCAAGAGTGCGCTAACAGTTTTAGCGCATCGCCATTAGCCAATCAACTGGTTTACATCAGTCATGTGACACCAGTACTTACTGACAATTTAAGTTATTGAGACATCACAGTGCGCTAAGAGATTTATAGGGCAAATTGAGAAAATGAATTATTGAACGAAGCGCGTAGCGGCGAGTTCAATAATAATTGTTGAGATTTGCTCTATAAATCTCTTAGCGCACTGTGATAGTTTCAATAACGATATTGTCAGTACCACAAGAGAAAAAAGAAGATTCACAACGCACATTTTGCTACGCGCATTTTGATAGGCATAACTGTGTGGTCATGCAGGTCGTGTTAGATCTATTTTTGTGTTTGCTGTCTCAAGTTTGTCGTGCTTTCTGTCACACGCAAACTCTTGTTTAATTTCTGTTGGTAAATTCCAGTGTGGCGTTAAGCTTAAAGTTAAGGGAAGTTCTTTCATAGAGACCTCCTTTTAACTCGAAGAAAGAACTGTGCACTTAGTTATTTGCGATTCAAAACCTTCGTTCTTCGACTGATTGACTGTGCAGAGTGACGCCCCCTGATTTGACTCCCAGGCCTGTTCGAGGGTTAGCGCATTTTCAAAATAAATGTAGTATGTTTCTCGTGTTGTATCTATACTCATCGGGGAGTCTGGTACTAAATATGGACGGTAAGAATGCTCTGAACCCTACACGTATTATATTCCCATAGTTTTTTCCTTCACATTTGCCCAACATGTTAATTTGCTGAGCGTTTGAAAGCGGGTTTTATGTCGTCTGCTAGGGCAATCGAACCAGTCTCATTTCCAAAAGTAAATTTCTCCTGTTGCATCTGCGCTCATGAGGGAGGCTGGTAATAAATACATGGAAGGAACGTTCTGAACCCTACACGTTTTTGTTTCCGATTGTTGTTGCCTTGAAAAAATAATGCGGAAACCATTCATTTACTGAGCTGATGCAGTCGCATTCCCGTGTCGTCTGCTACGTATGACAGAGTCAATCGAATCAGTCGACTTCCAAATGCTGGTCTAGCTGGTACTTTATCGGATTAACACTTGTGTTTTCTGTTAGCCGCTGGCTATTTTATACTAAATCATCATTTTTTAATGTGGAGATGACAAGCTACATGCCACTAAAACGACGGATGAGAAGAGTCGAAAGAATAGGCACAGCCTCACTGTGGCACTGGCGCATGAAATCTGTCAGAAAAAAAAACACTTCTGCTTTTAGCAGCAGGAAATTTAGGGTCAAGCATAATTTGGTAATGTGGAGATGATAAGCTTCATGTCACAAACACGGAGGTTGAGAAGAGTCTTTTCAAATCGAAAGAAGGTGCACAGCCTCGCTGTGGCAAAGGGCGGAAGAATATACGCTCTCTGGAAAAAATAGAGAACTCCAAGAGTGCGCTAACAGTTTTAAGCGCATTGCCATTAGCCAATCAACTGTTTCACATCATGCAGTCATGTGACACCAGTACTTACTGACAATTATTATTATTGAGTCTCATTGAATTCAACATTATTCACCGACAGTTCGCTGATCATGAAAAATGCCAGCTTCTACGAGTAGTCCTCATACGCTGTGACTGCACCGTGTGGACTATCGGGGATTCAGGGTGGTTTCTAGATGAATATTATCTTGTTGGCAGGGGAATGCGATAAATACAGATCGCTGATAGTTTAGCTGAAACAGTCAATGTCATTGTTATACAATTATGCATGCCATTTTTGTCAATGTCATTGTGTGACAAATGGATCTGTACATAGTTTAGTCTAAATTAATGTTTAACATTTTTTAGAAATTGTATTAAATGTGTGCAGATTAGCTTATCATACATTCAATCTACATAGTATGGCCTGATGGAATTGACCAATGGGAGAAGAGGTTGCTATGGTCTGATTATTGTAAACTCTATTCTCATTGGTTACCTCGTTTAGGATTGACCAATGGGATAGGAGATTACTAAATTGGAGGAACTTTAGGTAGCCATGTTTGTTGTGTCAAGCAGATCATTCTAAACTCTCACTGAAGGCGGGTGTGTCTGCCCAGGTCTCCACATTTATAGAATGTTTCTCAAGTAGCATTGAGGTCGACTGTATGTGACTCATGCTTGGATGAATCATGTTTGATTCAGTGCTGTGAATACACAGCACCCTGGTGGGAGCGAGGATGTACTCCACTGCGGGAAGGAAAGAAGAAGATGAACATCCCCTCCTTGTCACCACTGCATGGAAGGTCGTCGGATGCAACGGCACAAGGTTGTAACGCAGCACAGGAATTCTTGGACCCGGTGGAATCCCACCCCATGTCACCATGTTCGTAATTCTTCATTGGTGTGATATGGACCAAGTTAATGAACCCGCTGAACTATGAGTAACAAGTGAGATAAGAATCCACAAAGATAAACACTGAAACGACGTCATCGAGGAACAGATATTCCTCCACGTAACTACTCAATCTATTATTATATTCCAGTGAATTCAAGTGACTGTTGATTGTGTGTGAATTGCCATATTTGTATTTTGTGTGAATGACTTAAATATAGGTACGAGGGCAAAGGGAAATAACTTGTTTTAGTCTTTGTGCCTAGTTTGAGTGCTGTGTGTGTGTGTAATGGAGTGACTTAGTAAACAGAGTTAGGACATGATTTCTGATAGAATAGTTATTTACACACAGACACTTTCAGAAAAACCCATTCGTAACACATTGTTATACAATTATTCATGCCATTTTTGTCAATGTCATTGTTATACAATTATTCATACCATTTTTGAATCTGTTGTAATACGTTGAGGCTACTCGATTAAACAGGTTCCTCGACAGCTCGCGGATCATGAAAAATGCCAGCTTCAGCGAGGAGACCTCATACACCGTAACTGCACCCCATCAACTATGGGGGGGGGGGGGGGGGGCGGTCAGGGTGGTTCCTAGGT